>NC_090328.1:113158714-113266214 GCF_035084215.1 Heptranchias perlo
AGGGAGACAGAAAGAAATTATTATAGGCCAATTAGCCTCACATCTGTCATTGGGAAAATGCTAGAATCGATTATTAAGGAAGTAGTAGCAGGACGTTTAGAGACTCAAAATAAAATCAAGGAGAGTCAACATGGTTTTATGAAAGGGTCTGACAAATTTATTAGAGTTCTTTGAGGAAGTAACGAGCAGGTGAACAAACAGATGTAGTGTATTTGGATTTCCAAAAGGCATTCGATAAGGTGCCACATAAAAGGTTACCGCACGGGTAAGAGCTCATGGTGTTGGGGGTAATATATTAGCATGGGTAGAGGATTGGCTAACTAACAGAAAACAGAGAGTCGGGATAAAGGGGTCATTTTCAGGATGGCAATCTGTAACTAGAGGGGTGCTGCAGGGATCAATGCTGGGGCCTCAGCTATTTACAATCTATATCAATGACTTGGATGAAGGAAGTGAGTGTACTGTGGCCAAATTTACTGATGATACAAAGATAGTTGGAAAAGTAAGTTGTGAGGAGGACACAAAGTGTCTGCAAAGGGATATAGATAGGTTAAGCGAGTGGGCAAAAATTTGGCAGATGGAGTATAATGTGGTAAAATGCGAAGTCATCCACTTTGGTAGGAAGAATAAAAAAGCAAAATATTATATATATGGAGAAAGACTACAGAATGCTGTGGTACAGAGATATTTGGGTGTCCTCGTACATGAAACACAAAAGTTAGCACACAGGTACAGCAGGTAATTGGGAAGACAAATGGAATATTGGCCTTTATTTCAAGGGGGATGGAGTATAAAAGCAGGGAAGTCTTGCTACAACTGTACAGTGTGCTGGTGAGACCACACCTAGAGGACTGCATACAGTTTAGGTCCCCTTATTTAAGGAAGGATATTCTTGCATTGGAGGTGGTTCAGAGAAGGTTCACTAGGTTGAGTCCGGGTATGGAAGGGTTGTCTTATGAGGAAAGATTGAACAGGTTGGGTCTATGATCACTGGAGTTTAGAAGAATGAGAGGAGATCTTATTGAAACACAAGATTCTGAGGGGGTTTGACAGGGTAAATGCTGAGAAGATGTTTCCCCTCATAGGGGAATCTAGAACTAGGGGGCATAGTCTCAGAATAAGGAGTCACCCATTTAAGACGGAGATGAGGAGAAATTTCTTCTCTCAGAGGGTTGTGAACCTTTGTGATTCTTTGCCCCAAACAGCGGTGGAGGCTGAGTCATTGAATATATTCAAGGCTGAGTTAGACAAATTTTTGATCAGCAAGGAAATCAAAGGATATGGGGAACAGGCTGGAAAGTGGAGTTGAGGCCAGAATCAGATCAGCCATGATCTCATTGAATGGCGGAGCAGGCTGTAAGGGCCAAATGGCCGACTCCTGCTCCTATCTCTTATGTTACCTTATGTTTTTTTTTATGTATGTAGTAGCGAGTTCCACATTCTAACCATTCTCTGGGTAAAGACGTTTCTCCTGAATTCCCTATTGAATTTATTAGTGACTATCTTATATTTATGGCCCCTAGTTCTGGTCTCCCCTGCAAGAGGAAACATCTTCTCTACCTCTACCCTATCAAACTCTTTCACAATCTTAAAGATCTCTATCACTTCATCCCTCAGTCTTCTATTTTCTGGAGAAAAGAGCCCCAGCCTGCTCAATCTTTCCTGATAGGTATAACCTCTCAGTTCTAGTATCATCTTAAAAGGAGTAATGGCAGCACTGGAGAAAGAGGGCACCTGTGCAAGAAGGATGACAGCTCGATCAAAGGTCTAGCTGGACAGAATATTAATCTAGAAGTAATAGGAGCGAGTAACAAAGGTAATGCAATAATCACGGGGGACTTTAATTGGCAATGGTAGCTTGGAGGATGAGTTCATGGAATGCATTCGAGACAGTTTCCTAGACCAATACATCGTGGAAGCAAAAAGGGAACAGGCTATTTTAGATCTTGTCTTGTGTAATGAGACAGGGTTAATTAGTAATCTCACAGCAAGGGATCCTCTGGAGAAGAGTGATCATAATAAGATCGAATTTCACATTGAGTTCGAGAGTGACATACTTAAATCTGAAACTAGAGTCTTGAACTTAAATAAAGCCAACTGCATAGGCATGAGGAGCGAGTTGGCTAAGGTAGATTGGGAAATTAGATTAAAAGGTATGACAGTAGGTTAAGAAATATTTCATAATTCTCAACGAATTCCATTGAGAAATAAAAACTCCTTGGGAAAAGTGATCCATCCTTGGCTAACTAAAGAAGTTAAGGATAGTATTAGATTAAAAGAAGAGGCTTACAATATTACCAAGAAGAGTAGTAAGCCTGAGGATTGGGAAGTTTTAGAAATCGGCAAAGGATGAACAAAAAATTGATAAAGAGCGAGAAAATTGAATATGAGAGTAAACTAGCAAGAAATATAAAAACAGATTGTAAGAGCTACTACAAGTATGTAAAAAGGAAGAGAGCAGCGAAAGTAAACCTGCGTTCCTTAGAGGCTGAGACAAGAGAAATTATAATGGGGAATAAGGAAATGGCGGAGACGTTAAACAAATATTTTATATCTGTCTTCACAGAAGAAAACACAAAAAGCATACCAGTAATAGTGGGGAACCTAGGGTCTAATGAGAGTGAGGAACTTAAAACAATTAATATTAGTAAAGACAAAGTACTTGAGAAATTAATGGGACTAAAAGCCAACAAATCTTCTGGACCTGATCGACCACATCCAAGAGTTCTAAAAGAGGTGGCGGCAGAGATAGTGGATGCATTTGTTTTGATCTTCCAGAATTCCCTAGATTCTAGAACGGTCCCAGTGGATTGGAAGGTAGCAAATGTAATCCCGCTATTCAAGAAAGGAGGAAGAGAGAACACAGGGAACTACAGGCCAGTTCGCCTGACATCGGTTGTCGGGAAAACGCTGGAAGCTATTATTAAGGACGTGGGAACAGGGCACTGATTAGACAGAGTCAACATGTGATTTAATGAAAGGGAAATCGTATTTGACAAATCTATTCGAGTTTTTTGAGGATGTAACTAGCAGGGTAGATAATGGATGTCGTATATTTGGATTTTCAAAAGGCATTCGATAAGGTGCCACATAAAAGGTTGTGACACACGACAAGGGCTCATGGGATTGGGGGTAATATATTAGCACGGATAAAAGATTGGTTAACAGACAAGAAACAAAGAGTAGGAATGAACGGGTCGTTTTCGGATTGGCTGGCTGTGACTAGTGGGGTGCCGCAAGGATCAATGCTTGGGCCTGAGCTATTTACAATCTATATCAATGACTTAGATGACTTAGAGTGTAATGTATCCAAGTTTGCTGACGATACAAAGCTAGGTGGGAAAGTAAGCTGTGAACAGGACACAAAGAGTCTGCAAAGAGATATAGACAAGTTAAGTGAGTGGGCAAGAAGGTGGCAGATGGAGTATAATGTGGGGAAATGTGAGGTTATTCACATTAAATGTTGGTGTTCAGAGAGATCTGGGTGTCCTTGTCAACAAAACACAAAAAGTTAACATGCAGGTACAGCAAGCAATTAGGAAGGCAAATGGTATGTTGGCCTTTATTGCAAGGGGGTTGGAATACAAGAGTAAGGAAGTCTTGTTACAACTGTACGGGGCTTTGGTGAGACCAAACCTGGAGTACTGTGTACAGTTTTGGTCGCCTTATCTAAGGAAGGATATACTTGCCTTAGAGGGGGTGCGACGAAGGTTCACTAGATTGATTCCTGGGATGAAAGGGCCTATATTCTGTGGAGTTTAGAAGGATGAGAGGTGATCACATTGAAACGTATCAAATTCTGAGAGGGCTTGACAGGGTAGATGCTGAGAGATTGTTTCCCCTGGCTAGAGTGTCTAGAACTATGAGGCATAGTCTCAGGATAAGGGATTGGCCATTTAAGACTGAGATGAGGAGGAATTTCTTCACTCAGAGGGTTGTGAATCTTTGGAATTCTCTACCCCAGAGGGCTGTCGATGCTCAGTCATTTTGTATATTCAAGGCTGAGATCAGTAGATTTTTGGACTCTAAGGGAATCTAGGGATATGGGGATCGGGCAGGAAAGTGCAGTTGAGGTCGAAGATGAGCCATGAGCTGATTGAATGGCGGAGCAAGCTCGAAGGGCCGTATGGCCTACTCCTGCTCCTATTTCTTATGTTCAAACAGCAAACTTCAGGGAACCAGACTTGCAGGTCATCCTAACAGAGGAATATAAGAACATAAGAAATAGGAGCAGGAGTAGGCCAATCGGCCCCTCGAGCCTGCTCCGCCATTCAATAAGATCATGGCTGATCTGATCCTAACCTCAAATCTAAATTCATGTCCAATTTCCTGCCCGCTCCCCGTAACCCCTAATTCCCTTCACTTCCAGGAAACTGTCCATTTCTGTTTTAAATATATTTAATGATGTAGCTTCCACAGCTTCCTGGGGCAGCAAATTCCACAGACCTACTACCCTCTGAGTGAAGAAGTTTCTCCTCATCTCAGTTTTGAAAGAGCAGCCCCTTATTCTAAGATTATGCCCCCTAGTTCTAGTTTCACCCATCCTTGGGAACATCCTTACCGCATCCACCCGATCAAGTCCCTTCACAATCTTATATGTTTCAATAAGATCGCCTCTCATTCTTCTGAACTCCAATGAGTAGAGTCCCAATCTACTCAACCTCTCCTCATATGTCCACCCCCTCATCCCCGGGATTAACCGAGTGAACCTTCTTTGTACTGCCTCGAGAGCAAGTATGTCTTTTCGTAAATATGGACACCAAAACGGTATGCAGTATTCCAGGTGCGGCCTCACCAATACCTTATATAACTGCAGCAATACCTCCCTGTTTTTATATTCTATCCCCCTAGCAATAAAAGCCAACATTCCGTTGGCCTTCTTGATCACCTGCTGCACCTGCAAACTAACTTTTTGATTTTCTTGCACGAGGACCCCCAGATCCCTTTGTACTGCAGTACTTTCCAGTTGCTCGCCATTAAGATAATAACTTGCTCTCTGATTTTTCCTGCCATAGTGCATAACCTCACATTTTCCAATATTGTATTGCATCTGCCAAATCTCCGCCCACTCACCCAGCCTGTCTATATCCCCTTGTAGGTTTTTTATGTCCTCCTCACTCTCCACTTTCCCTCCCATCTTTGTATCATCTGCAAACTTTGATATGTTACACTCGGTCCCCTCCTCCAAATCGTTAATATAGATTGTAAAGAGTTGGGGACCCAGCACCGACCCCTGCGGAACACCACTGGCTACTGGTTGCCAGTCCGAGAATGAACCATTTATCCCAACTCTCTGCTTCCTGTTAGATAACCAATCCTCCACCCATGCCAGAATATTACCCCCAATCCAGTGATTCTTTATCTTGAGCAATAATCTTTTATGTGGCACCTTGTCGAATGCCTTCTGGAAGTCCAAATACACTACGTCCACTGGTTCCCCTTTATCCACCCTGTACGTTATATCCTCAAAGAACTCAAGCAAATTTGTCAGACATGACTTCCCCTTCGTAAAGCCATGCTGACTTTGTCCTATTAAATTATGTTTATCCAAATGTTCCGCTACTGTCTCCTTAATAATAGACTCCAAAATTTTACCCACCACAGATGTTAAGCTAACTGGTCTATAATTTCCAGCCTTCTGCCTACTACCCTTTTTAAATAAGGGTGTTACATTGGCAGTTTTCCAATCTGCCGGGACCTTTGCCGAGTCCAGAGAATTTTGGAAAATTATTACCAAAGCATCCACAATCCCTACTGCCACTTCCCTCAAGACCCTCGGATGCAAGCCATCAGGTCCAGGGGATTTATCCGCCTTGAGTCCCATTAATTTACTGAGTACCAATTCCTTAGTGATTTTAATCGTATTTAGCTCCTCCCCCCGCTAGAGCCCCCTGTTTGTCCAGTGTTGGGATATTCTTAGTGTCCTCTACCGTAAAGACTGAAACAAAATATTTGTTAAGCATTTTTGCCATCTCCATGTTTCCCACCATTAATTTCCCGGTCTCATCCTCTAAAGGACCTAAGTTTGCCTTAGCCACCCTTTTTCTTTTTATATAACTGTAGAAACTCTTGCTATCTGTTTTTATATTTTTGCTAATTTATTTTCATAATCTATCTTCCCTTTCTTCATCAATCCTTTCATTACTTTTTGCTGTCTTTTGAAGACTTCCCAATCTTCTATCCTCCCACTAAGTTTGGCTACCTTATATGTCCTTGTTTTTAGTCGGATACTATCCTTAATTTCTTTACTTAGCCACGGATGGCTGTCATTTCTTTTACACCCTTTTTTCCTCAGTGGAATATATATTTTTTGAAAGTTGTAAAATAACTCCTTAAATGAACACCACTGCTCATGTACCGTCTTACCCTTTAATCTATTTTCCCAGTCCACTTTAATCAATTCCGCTCTCATACCATCATAGTCTCCTTTATTCAAGCTCAGTACGCTTGTTTGAGAACCAACCTTCTCACCCTCTAATTGGATATGGAATGTAACCATGTTATGGTCACTCATTCCAAGGGGATCCTTAACTAGGACATTATTAATTAATCCTGGCTCATTACACAGGACCAGGTCCAAGGTTGCTTGCCCCCTTGTTGGTTCAGTTACATACTGCTCAAGAAATCCATCCCTAATACACTCAATAAACTCTTCCTCAAGGCTGCCCTGCCCAATTTGATTTGTCCAGTTAATATGATAGTTAAAATCCCCCATAATTATAGCTGTTCCCTTATTACATGCCCCGACTATTTCCTGATTAATACTTCTTCCAGCAGAGTTGCAACTATTAGGAGGCCTATATACTACGTCCACGAGTGTTTTTTGCCCCTTATTATTCCTTATCTCTACCCAAACTGTTTCATTATCCTGATCCTTTGACCCAATATCTTTTCTCTGTATTACAGTGATTCCTTCCCTTATTAACATAGCCACCCCACCTCCCCTTCCTTCCTGCCTGTCCTTCCTGATTGTTAAATACCCTGGCATATTTAATTCCCAGTCGTTGTCACCCTGCAGCCATGTTTCTGTAATGGCCACAAGATCATACCCATACGTAGTTATTTGTGCCGTTAACTCCTCCATTTTGTTACGAATGCTACGTGCATTCAGATAAAGAACTTTCAAATATGTTTTGTGACACTTAGTTCCTGCTTTTTCCTTTTTTAACACTTTACCTTTTACTCCATACCTTCTGACCCTTCCTGATATGCTTTCCTCTGTCTCCCTGCTCAGGTTCCCAACCCCCTGCCACAGCTTTGATGCTGGGTTAATCGTCTTACGTCTTCTAGTTTTCATTTTATCTGTCGTGCCTAAAGTACACTTTCTTTCCGCTGCTCTATGCTTTTCCCTTTCACTTGTTCTTGAACAACTGTTTGTACTATTTGTATTGTAGATTTCCCCTGGGTCTTCCCCTCTCTTGCTGCTCTCAACTTTATTCCCTTCTGACTCCCCGCTCAGGTTCCCATCCCCCTGCCACTCTAGTTTAAACCTTCCCCAACAGCACTAGCAAACACGGAGCAGAAGAAACTGGCTGTATGGGGTAAGGGGCCAGAAACACACCAAGAATGTGGTACACACTTTGTGGGGGGAGATGGCTGTGGCATTAAATGCCACCTTCACAAATCCCACAATCCCCTGCCCTGCAAGAAGAGGTTTAATGACCTCACCAGAGCAGCCAAGGTAACCAACTGCTCCCCCTGAGCCTTCCTTGCAGTCTCTTTATTTATGTGGCACTTCTTCATTCATTACCCTCACGGTGCCAGAGGTGAAAGTGGGATCTGGCATTGGTGAACTGAGGCTCCACAGAAGCCAGCCTCTGGCTCTACAGCCTGTGGACTACAGCAAGGTCTTCCTACTGTGATGCAAGGGCAAATCCTAGTTTTTGTTGTTCTCCTTTGATGCAGCCTTATCCTGCATACTTCTGTTATTCTTCCTCCTGCTCCTGTTCTGCCTCCATCATCAGACATATATTAGAATGCCCAGAGTGAACACCATGGGAAGGGTTCCTTTACAGAAGCATAGGAAGCAAAACATTTCCCTGCCTGAAACTGCTGAAAGGCAGCTCACAGAATCCTCTCTTAGCTGAGAAAAGATTTTTCTAATGGCTTCAGTAAAAGCTGATACTTCAGACAAAGTTTGTGGGCATTCAAAGCCTGTGAACTCAACCATTTCCTAATTCGAGACTCACGTGGGTAACTTACCCTCTTTTCTACAAGCCTAACTTAAGTCAGCTGCAATTCTGGTTTAAACTGCACAATTTCTGGGACAGCTGTTTTGACCGTCACTATCCTGACATATGTAAACATGCTCCACCTTGGGCTGGGAGGCATCTTCTGCCAGCAGCCAATTCTAGAACAGGTATAACTCTGGCTTTTCCAGTCTCCTACATCAGAATCACACCACTTTTGGACCTTTAAAAAAAACAAAGGTGGAGAATATCCCCCATGCCTGGAAGTAATTCAAAAAATAATCAGGAGAGAGATGTAAAATGACATTTAAAACCATATAAGTATCATTTGCGGATCTTTTCAACATTACTTTGGTGGTGACATGTTAGCATTCCCAGACATATATGGCACAGTTGTGAGAAACAGCACTCCAGGCGTGGAGCCTCATTAGCAGCAAGTGCAGACACAAAGACAGAGCTGTAACATGGTAGCCCCAATTTTCTAACCCCAACTTACCATTAGCCCCCACCATTCCGTAGTGGGATTCTCTATCCCCACTTGCTTTTTACCTTGGTCTGACATGGTGAACTACTGTTTACCAGCACCTTACCTGCTCCAAGCGCTTAGCAGCTGTCATACATGCTGCAGTTTGTGTAGAATCTAAAGCCTGTTGCAGTTTTCCAAGAAGCTGGCTTATTTGTTGCTCCTTTTGATATAGTTGAGCTGTCAGGGAAAGCTGTCTTTGATGGTGCTGGGCCTCGCTGGATTTCAATGCATCATAACGCATGTTCAGCTCACTGTAGAGCTAACGTAAAAATATATACCTTCAGTACAGAATAGACACACAGAGAATATACACTTCGAGACAGTTGAATAGTATGCAAAATAATTCCATGCAGGAGAAAAAGATGGGCACCTGACCGGGTGTTGGTCAATCCTAAATACCGCAGGGGGAGGCCAAGACAATAGATGGGCACCTGACCGGGTGTTGGTCAATCCTAAATACCGCAGGGGGAGGCCAAGACAATAGATGGGCACCTGACCGGGTGTTGGTCAATCCTAAATACCGCAGCGGGAGGCCAAGACAACACCACAAGCACACGTTGGAGATTGAGAGAACAGAATCCTTTTTTGGAGTAAGTAATTGATTGGTTCAGGGGAACACACAAAGTCACAGGGTGCAACCTACAACTGCTTGCACCTTGGGGAATGTTGCCATTCAGCAGTGCTCTGTTATGCTGCCTTAGGTTGCCCACAGATAATAGACGAAATGGCTTGTTCCATCAACCAATGCATCTATTACCTATGTTTTATGCTTCTGTGCACAGCTGATTGGCAAATGTTCCTGATGGCCTCAGTGCCAGCCTGGAATATGACCCTGTTGCATAAAAAAATCCAAATGTATGTGACCTTTATACCACTGGCAGTGACGTGCCTGTGGTAATATTGAAGATACAGCAGGCAACACAACTCCTGGATGACTTCCTTTCTGAAGCACTGTTCCTAGGTCAGGTGAAGGTAGGAGTGCCTTACAAAGGAATATAGGAATTGCTGGATGGAAAAAGACCAAGGTCCATCTAGTTCCCCTTCTACCATCCTGGTGGTCACATGATACAACAATAATGGAGTTGTTGACTTATCTTAGCAATCAATCTCTATCAATCAACCAGACATAAGGTGAGAAATACCCCAGTGGTGGAGAGCTTTGGGAACCATAGGTCCAAAGTCACCTCTTCCTCCCGAGCCTCCTACACTTACCACATGTCACGTCTCAACTTACTCAGATACTGGGTCCCAAAATATTTTATTTTAATATGAAAGAAATCTATTTAATTTGCATTTGAATGAATCAATGCTATCTGCTTCTACTGTCTCCCTAGGGAGCCTATTCCATATATTGAACATTCGCTCAGTGAAATAACGGGGGCAATTTCAACCAAACCCGCCCGATTTACTTTCCATTGAAGTCACTGTGACAATAAAGTTCAATGACGACTAAACAATAAAACAAAATATGTGATATACAAGAACACTTTCTGATACTTGGAGAAAGAAAACTGGGGTTTACAGTTGTAACCTACGCTTTATACTGCACAGGCTCATCAACAATGATATTATGATATTGGAATATTTTAAAGTGAAAATTCCCTCCACAAATTTCTCCAGAAACATCCCACCAGCTTGGCCAGTTCCTGTGGCAGGTGGCAGATACCACAGATAAACACATGTCAAATTCGGCATGACTTAAATCTTTTGGTTCAGGCAAGTTTGGACACTTTTAGGAAAGTTAGAGAGAAAGCTATTACACAATTGTCTCTCTCTCAAGTAAAACAACTACATGGTTGAACAATACTGTTCATCTTTTCTTTTTAAAGAGGTAAAAAGAATTCTGATTTTCGTTACCTTTCAAAAGCATACTGAAGTTCAACTCCTCAGACTGATTTCAAATAAGTATTTTTGTACCTTATGATTATTAATAAGCTGACATAACTGTTTATTTTTTTAAATAAATATCACTTCAACTGTTTTTTTCCGAAAAGCACATTGGGGTAAATTGTCAATGATTTGAATGGAATGAAAACCGGGAGGATTCTGTCGGGGGCGGGCGGGCGATCAGCTCCACCAGATTACCCCCCAATGCAGTGAAGGTGAAAATCTACCCCATTGTTTCCCAAAGTAACATGCAATTTTAAACCTTTCCAAATTTGGTTTACTTACAGGAACTGTAACACCTACCTTTTCGTAAGACTTAGTCTCAGAAGTATGAGCATCCTCCTGATTCCTCAGTACCTTCTGGGTATCCAGGTTGAGTGCCTGAAGCTGCTCAATGAGTTCAGCTTGCTGGGCTGCGTGCTCAATGCTTTCTTTGTACAGACTCTGCAAGTCCTGTAACTCCTTCCTGTATAACATATTTGAGAAGAAAATACAAATTAGGCTGTTGACAGTTGTAGAAGAGGCAGAACTGCTAAATATGCCAATGGCCAATCGGGAATTGGACAATCCAAGCATCTTGGCACAAGTATCATCAGCCAGATTTGAAAACAATCCACCACAAATCATTCTCGGCTACGATCACAATTTGTTTTTTCAAATTTGAAACAGATCACAAATCTCAAAACAATGTGCATAGAATTTATTTCATTGCTTGAAACTTTGAAAATCATCTGTACATAGATGGAATTTTAGATTATTAAAAGAATACAAGATTGCTCCAAATAGGTAAAAGAAGTTGTAAGAAGCCATTAATTCTCTCTGTCAAAGTAAACGTTTCGCATACTGTGCATGTTGATAGGGGACAGGAAAATGTTTTATGTGTCCAGAGAATGAATCAGGATTACTGGCTCAAATGTCATATTCACTTAAAAAATGCTAATCAAAAGTCACTACTTGTAAAATAAAATCACTATTCCTTCCAAAAAATGTCACATTCCTTAAAAAGCACCTAATCAAAATGTATTTTTTTAAATGCTCACAATTACAGGCAGCATACATCATCATCCTCAGAATATTATCATTCCGAAGAAAGGAACCAATCAAATCCATGAAAAACATTTTGAAGATCTTTTGAGGCACCATGTTTCTTCCAAGAAAAAATAAAGCCCTGTTCAAAAAAGGGGAGCAGGAAAAACCCAGCAACTACAGGCCAGTCGGCCTCATGTCGATGGTGGGGAATCTTATAGAGACAATAATCCGAGACAAAATTAATGGTCACTTGGAACATAAGAATGTAAGACATTGGAGCAGCAGTAGGCCATACGGCCCCTCGAGCCTGCTCCGCCATTCAATAAGATTATGGCTGATCTTCTACCTCAAATCCACTTTCCCACCCGATCCCCATATCCCTTGATTCCCCCAGAGTCCAAAAATCTATCCATCTGATCCTTGAATATATTCAATGACTCAGCATCCACAGCCCTCTGGGGTAGAAAATTCCAAAGATTCACAACCCTCAGAGTTAAGAAATTCCTCCTCATCTCAGTCTTAAATGGCCGACCCCTTATCCTGCGACTATGCCCCCTAGTTCTAGACTCTCTACCCAGGGAAAACAATCTCGCAGCATCTCAGGAAAAATTTGTGATAATAAATGACCACCAGCAGGGATTTGTTAAAGGGAAATTGTGTTTGACTAACTTGATTGAGTTTTTTGATGAAATAACGGGGAGGGTTGATGAGGGTAGTGCGGTTGATGTTGTGTATATAGACTTTCAAAAGGCATTTGATAAAGCACCACATAATAGATTTATTAGCAAAATTAAAGCCCATGGGATTAAAGGGACAGTGGCTGCATAGATACAAAATTGGCTAAGGGACAGAAAGCAGAGAGTAGTGGTGAACGGTTGTTTTTCAGACTAGAGAGAAGTATACAGTGGTGTTCCCCAGGGGTCTGTATTAGGACCAGTGCTCTTTTTGATATATATTAATAACCTGGACTTGGGTAAGGAGGGCACCATTTCAAAGTTTGCAGACGACATGAACCGCAGAAATGTAGTGAGGAGGATAGTAACAAACTTCAGGAGAACATAGACAGACTGGTGAAATAGACAGACACATGGCAGATGAAATTTAACGCAAAGAAGTGTGAAGAGATGCATTTTGGTAAGAAGAATGGGGAGTGGCAATGTAAACTCAATGATACAATTTTAAAGGGCGTGCAGGAACAGAGAATCCTGGGGATGCACGTACACAAATCCTTGAAGGTGGCAGGACAAGTAGAGAAGGCAGTTAAAAAAGCATATGGGACCCTGGGCTTTATTAATAGAGGCACATAGTACAAAAGCAAGGAAGTTATGCTAAACCTTTATAAAACACTGATTAGGCCCCAGCTGGAGTATTGTGTCCAGTTCTGGGCACCACACTTTAGGAAGAATGTGAAGGCCCGAGAGAGAGTGCAGAGGAGATTTACTAGAATGGTACCAGGGATGAGGGATTTTCGTTATGTGGAGAAACTGAAGAAGCTGGGATTGTTCTCCTTAGAATAGAGAAGGTTAAGGGGAGATTTAATAGAGATGTTCAAAATCATGGTTCTGATAGAGTAAATAAGGAGAAACTGCTCCCAGTGGCAGAAGGGTTGGCAACCAGAGGACACAGATTTAAGGTAATTGGCAAAAGAGCCAAAGGTGAGATGAGGAAAACTTTTTTACGCAGCGAGTTGTTATGATCTGGAATGCGCTGCCTGAAAGGGCAGTGGAAGCAGATTCAATAGTAACTTTCAAAAGGGAATTGAATAAATAATTGAAGGGGAGAAATCTGCAAGGCTATGGGAAAAGGACAGGGGAGTGGGACTAATTGGATCGCTCTTTCAAAGAGCCAGCACAGGCACGATAGGCCGAACGGACTCCTTCTGTGCTGTATCATTCTCTGATTCTTACCTACAGCCTTAGCCATATTATCTTCAAATGCTTTGCAACAACTTCCCTTCCCTCAAGTCAGCACTCATTCAGGAGATTGGACACTGCCTTCCACTTTACTCCTGGAGTTTCAATCCTTTAGCCAGGCATGCTCCATAATAATTTTTTTTAAACCCAGCCAAGGCCTGGACTACAGTTCTCAAGAACCCCCATGTGGGTTACAACATACACTTAAGCCTCCAGTTGGGACAAGTTTGGCCCACACACGCATTAGCCGTAGTCTTTGTGCCCTACACAGCCCTTTTTTTGTCTGTGAGCAACAACATGGAAGATCAAGCAGTATGTTATAGGTAGGTAGTGACCGGCTAGTAAAGTAAATGTCTGACCATACTTAAAAAATAAAAGTTGGCGATAAGTATCATAAAATGAGTAACCAACAACCATTAAGAAATGCAGCTAGTGTTTATGACACTAAGATTCACTTCGTTCTACCATCAACTCCTCTGAGCAAGCATCTGTTCTATAAAAGATTATGAGAAAATGACTTTAGCCAAGAGGAAATTGTCCACAGTTAATATTAATATAAAAGCCTGCTGAATAGCAACAATATATATTTAAAACGGTGTTTTAATAAAATGGTTTACATTTTTCACTGGTAAATGCAAAACAATTCTAAGCAAAGTTCCTCTACTCACAAATGCAGATAACCACAGGGTTCATTTTTTTTTATAAGTTTCTGGCCAACAGCAAAAAAGCAGCTTGGAAAATGTGTATTATATATAAATAAATCTCAATATCTGGAAGAGCCTTCTTGAACCGCTGATCTTCAGTGGCACAATTCCTTTTGTAAATTTTCTAGATCAGATTTATTTGTTGAATTCTGCAGCATAATCAGCAACTCTCACAATCTTACAAAATTGCTAGGCCTAGGCCAGCAATACAATAATGACATTGGCATCTACCCAACAATGTGGATGATTGCCCAGATTATGTCCTATCCACAAAAAAACAGAATAAATCTAACCCGGTCAATTACCACCATATCAGCCTCCTGCTAATCATCAGTAAAGTGATGGAAGGACTCATCAACGGTGCTATCAATGGACACCTAGTCACCAATAACCTGCTCACTGACACACGATTCGGGTTCCACCAGAACCACTTAGCTCCTGATCTCATCGCAGCCTTGATCCAGACATGGACGCAAGAGCAGAATACCAGAGGAGAGGCAGCATTCGACGGAGTATGGCAGTAGGGGGCCTGAGCAAAAGTGAAGTTAATAGGAGGCAAAGGAAACTGTCCAGTGGCTGGAGTCATACCTGACGCAAACGTAGATAGTTTTGGTAGTCAGAAGCCAATCATCTCAGCCCCAGGACATCACTGCAAGAGTTCCTCAACCCATCCATCTTCAGCTGTATCATCAATGAGCTTCCCTCCATCATAAGGTTAGATGTAGGGCTGTTCACTCATGATGCCAGGATGAACTTTAAAATATAGCTTTCCTTAAAATGTTACACCAAAACATACTAAAGTATTGCATTATATTGAAAGTATAAGCATATAGTTATCAAATGTTATGGTGCTATGGTTACTGTATATATTAATTGAAAACAGCAAAGCAAGGGTGCCACCCTGGTTGAAGCCAGTCGCGGCAAAAAGGGCAGAAGGCATGATACCATAACAACTGGCAGGGCAAGTTGATAAGGCGGTTAAGAAAGTGCATGGGATACTTGGCTTTGTAAATAGAGACATTGAATACAAAAACAAAGTTATGCTCAACCTTTACAAATCACTGGTTAGACCTCAGCTGGAGTATTGTGTTCAATTCTGTAGGGAGGAACTGTTTCATCTGGCAAGTGGGTCAGTAACCAGAGGTCATAGATTTAAAATAATTGGCAAAGGAACTAGAAGGGAAATGAGGAGAAATTTTTCGCACAGAGGTTTGTTAAGATCTGGAACACACTACCTGAAAGGGTGGTGGAAGCAGATTCCATCGGAACTTTCAAAAGGCAATTGGACATGTACTTGAAGAGGACGAATTTGCAGGGTTATGGGGAAAAATCTGGGGTGTGGGACTAAATTGGACAACTCTTTCAAAGAGCCGGCACAGGCACAACGGGCCAAATGGCCCCCTTCTGTGCTGTAAGATTCTATGATTCTAATTGCTAACGGCCCTAGTGGAATGAATTATGACAGTCTCAGTCTGCTTCTTACTGCACAAATCCACACAGAACAACCCTACAGTAGAACTAATTCATCAGCCCTCCTCAGCAAAAACATGAGAATTCAAAGTATAGAAATGCAATGATACCAGCTACATTAACATACATTGTCAATATTTGTAGGGGATCCAGGCCATACCAGCACATGTGCATTTCATATAAATATCATATTTCATATCTAAATATATCTGTTTCTATTCTAATTTGCTGCATTTATAAGATGATATAAAACAAATATGCGGTTGACAATGTTGACATAATCTCTCGAAAATAGAAAAATGCATTTCCTTCACATAAACCAAAGCCTAGAAATCCTATAAAAAAGGAGAGAAATGTTTTGCTAAAATTGTTCTTTTTTAAACATTTTTCACTTTCAAGAAATGGGCTTAAAACTTTTTTTTTAAACTGTTTATCCTATAAAAATAAGTTTTTCTGTAGCATTTTATATTTTCCTCATTCACCAATAAATCTGACGAATTTAGGGAGAGGGTGCTGGTAGAGGCAGCTTGCAAAATAAAATTATCGCCAATGTCTCCCTGTACAATCCTTAGTCTGCTCATAAAGCTCAAGGAACCAAGAAACCCACAAAATTGTTTAAAAAAACAAGCAAAAATGACTAGAGTATGCAAAGGGAGTGTATTCTGGAAACTAAATGAAAGTTTTAAAAGCTGACAGGATACATTAAAATATGATCCAGTTATACAGATGTTTACTCCCATTGCAGCTGAGCGCATTTTCTGAACAACTGATAAAAGTTCTGAGCTAGCTGTCGCACGTCCTTAAATTGTGACTACACAGATAGTTAAAGTGCAGTTAATCACCACACTGAACATGACTGGATAAAGTCCAACATGGCTGTCAGCCACGCTTCTCGTGTCCCCAGTAACTTTGAAGCCATTTCAGTCAACCACCCAAATCTCATACAGACATCCTTTCATCTTAATCGCACATCTTTTCAAAACTGAAAATGATGGGATAGAGTCCAAGATAGCAACTAGCACACTTCGGTTTTATATGACTTTCTTCTGGTAATCATAAAAATTTTGAAACCACCAAATCAAATTTTATGAGTATTTACACCTCATTCTTAAACTGGGACTGATTGGTAAAATCAAAGACATCTGCCAGTAGCTCATGGATGCTCTTACTGCAATACCGTTGAAATCAAACTGATCATCAGCAAATTCAGTGTATGGCTTTATACCATGAAGTTCTTACTTCTCTTGGGAATAGACTGTGATTAACTAAATCAAAATCATCTATAAGGCGTAATGCATTAGTGTGCAAACATATAACACGCCTAAGAGCTAGAAGACCTTAATTAAAACAGGGGAAGTTCCCCACAGTGAGTTCTTCATGTCAACCGGAAACAGAGTAAAGAAAAGCTTAGGAGTTCCTGAGAAAAGGACGGGACAATAACAAGACAGAATCCATTCAAGGGTAAGGAATGTGATGGAGCAGATGCACAAGCTCTTGGGGAGCATGGGGCTAGGCCAGAAATCATTCACATTGGATCGAGCAACATCGAAATATTACGGGAAACAGGTCACAGAAGGCAGTAGTATCAGGATACAACCAATACCATGCGCCAGCAAGTACAGGAACTGCCAGATTCGGGAAATGATTGTATTGTAACATAAAGAAGGAGAAAAGGGTTCAGACTCCAAACTGGGAGGGACTGCAACATCAAGGGACAGGCTGATCAAATACAGACAGTCCTGGTTAGATTGGGAAGCTGAGGACACAAGTGGCAGATGTCATGTAATGTGATTGGGAAAGAATTATAAACAGTGGCAACATTAGCTAAATGGTATTATTCGATAAAGCATGAGAAGAACTAGGGTACTGTTAGATTGCTGAGCTATCAGCTGTAACCTCATGGCCCGGCATAGTCCTCACTCTACCATTACCAACAAGCCAGGGGATCAACCCTGGTTCAATGAGGAGTGTAGAAGAGCATGCCAGGAGCAGCACCAGGCGTACCTAAAAATGAGGTGCCAACCTGGTGAAGCTACAACTCAGGACTACATGCATACTAAACAGCGGAAGCAACATGCTAAACGATTCCACAACCAACAGATCAGATCAAAGCTCTGCAGTCCTGCCACATCCATTCGTGAATGGTGGTGGACAATTAAACAACTAACGGGAGGAGGAGGCTCTATAAACATCCCCATCCTCAATGATGGCGGAGTCCAGCACGTGAGTGCAAAAGACACGGCTGAAGCGTTTGCAACCATCTTCAGCCAGAAGTGTCGAGTGGATGATCCATCTCGGCCTCCTCCCGGTATCCCCACCATCACAGAACCCAGTCTTCAGCCAATTCAATTCACTCCACGTGATATCAAGAAACGGCTGAGTGCACTGGATACAGATAAGGCTATGGGCCCCGACAACATCCCGGCTGTAGTGCTGAAGATTTGTGCTCCAGAACTAGCTGCGCCTCTAGCCAAGCTGTTCCAGTACAGCTACAACACTGGCATCCACCCGACAATGTGGAAAATTGCCCAGGTATGTCCAGTCCACAAAAAGCAGGACAAATTCAATCCGGCCAATTACCGCCCCATCAATCTACTCTCAATCATTAGCAAAGTGATGGAAGGTGTCGTCGACAGTGCTATCAAGTGGCACTTACTCACCAATAACCTGCTCACCGATGCTCAGTTTGGGTTCCGCCAGGACCTCTCGGCTCCAGACCTCAATACAGCCTTGGTCCAAAAATGGACAAAAGAACTGAATTCCAGAGGTGAGGTGAGAGTGACTGCCCTTGACATCAAGGCAGCATTTGACTGAGTGTGGCACCAAGGAGCCCTAGTAAAATTGAAGTCAATGGGAATCAGGGGGAAAACTCTCCAGTGGCTGGAGTCATACCTAGCACAAAGGAAGATGGTAGTGGTTATTGGTGGCCAATCATCTCAGCCCCAGGACATTACTGCAGGAGTGCCTCAAGGCAGTGTCCTAGGCCCAACCATCTTCAGCTGCTTCATCAATGACCTTCCCTCCATCATTAGGTCAGAAATGGGGATGTTCGCTGATGATTGCACAGTGTTCAGTTCCATTCGCAACCCCTCAGATAATGAAGCAGTCCGAGCCCGCATGCAGCTAGACCTGGACAACATCCAGGCTTGGGCTGATAAGTGACAAGTAACATTCGTGCCAGACAAGTGCCAGGCAATGACCATCTCCAACAAGAGAGAGTCTAACCACCTCCCCTTGACATTCAACGGCATTACCATCGCCGAATCCCCCACCATCAACAGCCTGGGGGTCACCATTGACCAGAAACTTAACTGAACCAGCCATATAAATACTGTGGCTACAAGAGCAGGTCAGAGGCTGGGTATTCTGCGGCGAGTGACTCACCTCCTGACTTCCCAAAGCCTTTCCACCATTTACAAGGCACAAGTCAGGAGTGTGATGGAATACTCTCCACTTGCCTGGATGAGTGCAGCTCCAACAACACTCAAGAAGCTCGACACCATCCAGGACAAAGCAGCCCACTTGATTGGCACCCCATCCACCACCCTAAACATTCACTCCCTTCACCACCGGTACACTGTGGCTGCAGTGTGTACCATCCACAGGATGCACTGCAGCAACTCGCTAAGGCTTCTTCGACAGCACCTCCCAAACCCGCGACCTCTACCACCTAGAAGGACAAGAGCAGCAGGTACATGGGAACAATACCACCTGCACGTTCCCCTCCAAGTCACACAACATCCTGACTTGGAAATATATCGCCGTTCCTTCATCGTCGCTGGGTCAAAACCCTGGAACACCGTTCCTAACAGCACTGTGGGAGAACCTTCACCACACGGGCCGCAGCGGTTCAAGAAGGCGGCTCACCACCACCTTCTCAAGGGCAATTAGGGATGGGCAATAAATGCCGGCCTCGCCAGCGACGCCCACATCCCATGAACGAATAAAAAAAAAGCACAGTGTGCAGCCGGATCTTGTGATTTTTAGCCAGGGGACTAGAGCACAAGATTCAGGAAGTGATTGAGTTTGTACAATGCACTGGTTCAGTCTCACCTGGAATAGTGTATACCATTCTGGTCATCGTGTTATGAGTAAGATATCCAGGTATTGGAGACAGTACAGCAAAAATCACCTAATTTGATAGATAGGACTCGGCACCTGAGTTTATGAGAAGCTGGGAATCTTTACACTATAGAAGAGGAAGGTGAGGGTGATCTACTGTTCCCCAATGCTGTGGTGGATCAACAGGAGAGGAGGGTACAAGCTAAGAATTGGTGAGCCATACCGCCTTGCAATTAAGGGGGCAGAGAAAGGGGGTGGAAGCTTATGGCTGTAGGATGCTTTACAGGATGTTATGTGCAGATGAACAGCCTCTAATCTGATGCTAACACTCGGCCCCAAATCTTGCTATCTCCTACAGCAAGGGCAGAGTGCCTAACCATGAGATCCATGCTTTGCTCCTCATAGGGAGTGACATAGGAGATGCCTCTCTGGTGCCCTTCTTCTCGTGGGCACTGTGCACAAGTTTCCCCTGCAACAAGATTGACTCAATTAGGTAAAGGGTGGCAATTGAAAACTGCCTACCAGGTGGCATCAGACTGCTGATATAAGAAATATGGTGGTATTATCCCGTTTAAATGGAGGGAGGGGTTTTGAAGTTGCGCATGCAAGTAAATGCTGTTAGGAGATAATGACACATCTCCTAGTTAGCATCCCTTTAACCAAAGTGCAGTGTGAAAGGCAGATTGTCCTGCTCTTAATTTTCCACGGGTGAAGAGTGCACTGATGCCCAAGAAACGGTGGAGTTGTCTGGTGTGTTTCCTTGCCTGCTCTTGTCAGGTCACTGAATTTCTTGCGACACTGGTCAGCAGTTCCGGAGGGGAGCAAGTTGGCTCTCTTCTTTGAGAGGTTTGGGAATCAGACTCGTTGATATTGTAAGCTCTTCTTTTGATCATCTTTGCAATGCTCTTGCCCCTTTTTCAGAAATCTGTGCCAGCTGCCCCATTGGTAGACATTCTTGAAAGGTGGGACAAAAACACAGCTAAGCCATGAGCAATGCAGTGTAGCTATCGAACTGTGACCTGAGTGATCCAAACACTTCACAACTTCAGCCAGACCTGGCTTTTTAAAGACTGCATTCTGATTTCCAAGCACCTCCAGCATATTATACTCCCATTTCACACGGGATTTGCGCTGGAGAGCCGCAAATGAGCTGGCCCAGGAAATTGGCATGAGTTCCCCGGATTCACTGGCGTAAAACCTGCACAACTGACCAGGCGGAATTTCAGGGGCCCAGTTACCTTCCTCCAATTGGTGAATCTTGCAAACCACCTGTATTTTCAGCTTTAAAAATGGAAATGCATAACAATTAAATCTAAAGGTAAACAAATATATGTAAAATAAAGGCCATTCATTTACACACAATAATGAACAGAGCTGCGGAAGTCAATCTCCAAAGCACCAGGAAAAATCCAAGAAGTACACGTAATAAAAATGGAATTTGACTTATTCGGCCAAATCCGTGGCCCTGATGCTATACATGGTATAAATAACCCTATTGATATAAAAGAGAATCCTCCGACTCCTCATTAGCAATGCTATGAGAGATCTACTAATATTTTATGAATATATTTGTGAATCCATGGATCTTTCAGTAACTTGTGTAATAATTGTATCTCGTGAATCCTATTGCTTTAGTGAACTTGCTATATTCCAACAACTGGCAAACCACTCCCATCTCCAGGCTACAGAGGAACTCCAGTAACCATCAGAAACGACACTCCCTGTCCCAAACTGTGAGAAATGGCACAGGAGATATACTAGTAGTTTTAAAAATACAAATTCCCCAATTTTTATTTTCTTCGATATTTATCATATCCTCAAGAAACAAGGATATTCCAAACTATGAGTAAACATTTTGACAGAATAAAAGGACTCCAGACAAGAACTGTACATTTGACAAATATTATTATTGCTCTTGCAGTGTAACACATCACAAAATCAATAGCAATTTTCTATCAAAGATATAAATTATTCTATGTGCATCCTTTTCTAAATTAGCACACAGTTTCGTCCCCTCCGATATTAATGTGCAATATAGCAGTGTCAAATAAACAAAAATTTTAAGTGTTTGCATTTAAAAGTCAACATTCTTAATCTGTGTGGAGGGAAGAAAACAAAATGGCTGTTTAATGCAGGTGCCCTAAAATGAATAGACAGCATTGTTTTTTAAGAATCAAATACTTCAAAATATTTCATGTTTGACGACCCAAAGAACACCAATTATTTAGTTGCTTCTGTAAATGCCATTTTTGTTGAAAACAAATTACTGCTAACTAAAGTTCTTACTGAAGTAATGACCAAATAAAACAAGAACGTGAAGTAATGGCATTTTTAAATAGTGTAATTAAAAATAATCGCCTCATCATTTGCAACATATCATTTATATATCCTGCATAGTGCACAAACCACGTAAATGTCTACTACTTTCAGTTGACTTAATATACACCATTCATAAGCTTAGAGATTATTTAGCTTCTGTAGATGGCAGCATAATTAAAGTTTTACATTCTGTTGCAGCGATGTGTATCATTTTCACATTCACACCGCCAGTCATTCTTTATATTTTTATACACATTTTTTTTCAAATATTCTTCACTGTGTATATATTCTAAATAAAATAGGTGTTAGAAAATCATCCTTTTTTATTTGGTCTGATAAGTCTTTACAGAATCATCTATAGATGAAGTAGAGAGAAAGACTTGCATTTATATGGCGCCTTTCACGACCTCAGGACGTCCCAAAGCGCTTTACAGCCAATGAAGTGCTTTGTGAAGTGTCGTCACTGTTGAAATGGAGGAAACATGGCAGCCAATTTGCACACAGCAAGGTCCCACAAACAGCAGTGAGATACTGACCAAATCATCTGTTTTCAGTGATGTTGGTTGAGGGATAAATATTGGCCAGGACACCGGGGTATAAGTTCACGTGCTCTGTTTAAAGCAAATAGTGTCTAATTTTCTTAGAACTGGTAGTAGATGACAGTTAGTGAAGATGTAGTTAATGAGGGCATTCCTTTATAGGGGGAAATGTAACAATTAAATCCCTGTGTATTGTTTTTGTTTAAATGGAGCAATTTGATAAATGAGACAATTGTGCTTCAACCAGGCCATCAAAATTAACAGTGTTCAACTATGACACAGTTTTTACTTGAAGGAAACATACTTCCAGAATTCTATCGCACTAACACAGGATCCCTGGATCAGGTCCAGTAAAACATTGTCATGGTCAAGTGAAAACAGATGTCGGATAGGTAGACTGCCAACTAGCTGGACGACTATCTTTTCACAAAGAACTTATTATTTGCATGTTTACAGAGTGTTGCAAAAACTCATTGCATAACATTACCACATTTCTTACCGAGAAATATATTTACTGTACATAATTTCTGAAGTCTGATTTTAGTATTAAAAATAATTTGGAAATACAACATGTTCTTGGAACAGGAAAACTCTCACTTGTTCCAATTTATTCCATCTGTCTCAACCAAATCTTAGAAATTAAAATACAGAAATATACAGATGATATTGAAACAAGCTGAAATTTCTCGTTAATATTGAGCTGCTTTCCAGTGCAATTGTCCTGCCTATGTTCCGATCAGTACAGTTTTGTGAAATAATGCACACCCACTACATTTCTCCCATGGATATAGAATAAATCGGTTTCAGTATTCTTTTGCCTGTTCTATGCGGATGCCTGCTACATTATTTTTATAAAAAGCTCCAATCCTCTTGCATCATCTGCCACTGCCTAAGTCAGAGTTTCCTAGGTATTAATAGAAAGCCTTGGTCCTTCTGATTTGCAAGGAGTGATTCAATGCAAAAAAATCTGTTATTAGCACGAACTGGTTTAATACACTTGAAGGAAGAAGTTCAGTAGCAGAGGTAAAGCCATTATCCTACACTACTATGTTAATAAGTTTGAAACCTGTCAGAGCCCAATTTCAGCACGCAGTTAGATATGTGATGAACCTTGGAGCTTTGAACTCAATGCTTAACTGAAAGTGCCATTGAAATTAAACTGTTAATATGCCTCAATAATTTGACACAAATCGCTCAAGCAAGTCGTGAACACACCTACTTACCAAAGTTAGTATTATTAGTAATTTTTGTGGGGGTGGGATGTTTGGAAGATGGTTTCGAGTGATTGCAAATCAACCAGTGAGTTCCATGTGCATTTCAATGCCTGGAAAGGTTCTGTCATCAAAGGTTGGCAATAGTAGGTTCCATATAAAGCTGTAATGAGTGGAGTGAGGCTCTGCACTATGTCTAAGGAGGATTAAACTTTCCATATGCTTCAGCTACAAATGGATGCAAGTTCTCATTTGTCTATGCATCATTCTAGTTGCCTCCTGTGATATTCAGTCATTACGTTCTTAAAGGAAAATATGTAATGAAAAATATGTTTTGGTTGTAGGGTATTAGCAGGATAAAATGTCTGCAATAAAATTGTACAGATAAATTTGATCAAAGATAGTCACATCCCATCTCAACACAGGTTTAAATCATTTGCATAATGCTACTTCTCAGGAATTGCTAGCTTTTTTATACAAATTAATGCACCAGATCTGACCATACTGTAATGAATGAAACAACCAAGTTATTACAGCTTTCTCTTTTCAGTTTTCCATTTCTCAGCAGCTTTTCAAATATGCAGCACTAATCCTATGGCTTTAATGCAGAAAAGATTTACATGCTGTCACACAGAGCTCAAGTCTGAGCATGTTGAACCTTTAACCTAGGCCTTTATGTATTCCCGCTGCTCTGTCAAACTCAACAGTAATTAAAACGTTAAGTCAATCTTAAAATTTTGTAGGTCCTGGACATTCAACCACTGAAATTTATGAGCAGTTACCAAGCGTTTCTCTTGTCAAAGCACCTGCACTTACAATCTACTATGAAAACATACTCTTCTAACATTCTGCGGCTTATTTCTAATGTGAAGAAAAGCTAAACCCAGCATTAAACTATTTAAGTAGACTAAAATTCTAACAGGCGTGCAAAAGTCATCGTGTAGTTATCAAGACAACACTGAACAAACTTGAATGAGCGTTCTGTATAAACTACTTGCCTGAATTTAGACACTTCAACATCCTTTAGTGTCAGTTCTGTCTGTTGATCCACAAGGTGAGATGAAATCTCATTACATTTGTTGTGCATGTTTTCCACTTGATCCCTGGCTTCTTTCAGGTCATCTTCCAATACCTGTTTTTACCATAACAAGACAAACAAAATCAAATTCAATAAAAACAAGTATCGCCAACAAAGAGATCACTATTTATGACAGAGTTGGATTATTTTTGTTAGAGAAGCTCCACTTTGTAAGAAATAAGTTAACAAGTTAACTTGCAGCTAGTTATCAAAATGCCTTTTTCACAACAGAAAGAGACCAACTAGTTCTAGAATGCCAAGGCATGCTGTTCCACACACGTGGAGTGAACAGCAACAGTTTATTTGGGGTGGATTATTTCTGAAATGGCATTTGTTTTGGCTTCGGATACTACACAACGCATGCGACAAGCACAAAAACAGCAGCCTCCTAAACAATGCTCCTTCACTCAATATTTAATACCAGTTACATTTAATCAAATGTAACACGTTATAGCCTCAACCTGCAACACCACCACAGTGGGAAACACAGGCTCAATCTTCCAGTCTCAACTGCCCTCTTGTGAGAAGGTGTTGAGCGGAGATCAGGCATCATCTCAGAGGAGGGGGAGAAAATCAGTCCACACATTACTGTCATGCACCTCCTGGTCGCCAGCTCAGAGCAGCACTGCCAGACTTTCTAGCTGTGGTTTATTTTCCAGTCAACTATCATTATATGTTCTCTATTTCTTCATAACTACCACCAAAGGCAGATAATGCTGACACCAACCATTTTTTTTATTTGCACCATGATTTTTCATGTTATAGGCTATTATTTCACTATCCTGTAGACTGCAGATACAATTATTAAAATTAATTGCTTATTCAATATCAGTAAAACAATTCCTGCTACATGCAATTATATGTTAAGTTTTTCTCTGTGCTGATCTGCAGCAGATTACAGAATGCTGCTGTACATTATTTGTAAAATAAATAGTGCTCAAATTTAACTGGATGTTCAAAAAGTGATATAATTACTGATTTCACTTGTTTTATACATATTTATATATATAGTAAAATGTTAAATAATGTGGAAGTATGGAGTGCCCATAATCCACTCACATCACAAGCATCAATGATTGAGTGGTCTTTTACTTAATTCCACCAGAGAGATTGTGCCCAATTCCATAAAGAATATCGACTGGAGTATTGGGTACTGTTTCTAGCCATTACAATACACATACGAATCCATAGGCAACTCTAACTCACCTTCCACCTTTCCTCTACGATTGTTTCCAGCCCTACATACCATTATTCAGTCTCCATTCTTCCGTTGTGCATTCCGGCTCCTTCCCCTACCCCTCCCCAAGCAGGGAGTTTCCCCATGTCCTGGCCAATATTCCTCTCTCAAACCAACATCATCAAGAACAGATGAACTCATTTATCATTTGCTGTTTCTGGGATCTTGCTGTGTGCAAATTGGTTTCTGCATTTCCCTGCATAACAGTAATTGTACTGCAAAAGTGATACATTCATTGTGAAGCACTTTGGAACATCCTGACAATATGATAAGGCACTTTGTAAATGCAAGTTTCCCCCTTACTGGTGAAATTTAATCCTGAATAGTTGAGAATAGGTGCAAGTCTAACCAGAATTGCAATGCATTGAAAGCAAGAATATAGAATTTGCATTTATATTGTGCCTATTACGTCCTCAGGATGTCCCAGAACCGTTTACAGCAATGGATTCCTTTTGAACTGCAGTCATTATTGCAATTTAGGCAAACATGGCATTATTTGCACACAGCAAGGTCCCACAAACAGCAAATGAGTTGATGGCCTAGAAATTCTACCGCACAGCGCCCGTTTTTCGGGCACAAAACAGCCTCCTAAGCCTCCAATACGGCAGGCAGGAAGCGCACTCATTACGAGCCGGAGGTGCGCCATATCGGTATAGGCAAAATTTAGGCGTCCAGGGCCCACGCCTGCAACAGGTGCTACGCCCTCTACATATGCAGGGGGTATTTATCCCAGGGCGCTGAAAGAAATTAGAGAACAGATTTGTGAAGTACTGGCAATCATTATAAGAAAGCCATTGGGCACTGGGGAGGTATCAATAGATTGGAAACAGGCTAAAGTGGTGCCCATATTCAAAACAGGTGACAAAACAGGCACAGGTAACTACAGACCCATTAGTCTTACTTCCATTCCTTGTACAATGATGGAATTGATTACCATGAGTAAACTTGATGATCGTCTGTACAACAATAACCTAACTAACAGCAGTCAGCATGGATTCAGATTAGGAAGTGACTGCCTAGACCAACTTTCCTGACTTCTCGGAGGAAATGACAACTTAAGTGGACAGTGGTAAGCCCTATGACATGGTATATCTTAACTTGCAAAAGGCTTTTGATAAGGCTCCACACAAAAAGGCTATTCATTAAACTCAAAGCTGTGGGGATTCAGGATAAAACCTGGGGAATGGATAAGAAACTGGTTGAAGGATAGGAAACAACATGCACTCATAAGAGGAGTTACATCAGAGTAGGTTGGAGGTGCCTCAGGGCTTGGTGCCGGGGCCATTACAGTTTCTATTTTACATCAATAACCATGATGGACAAAATTGCAGATGATAAAGATTGAATTGAAAGGGGCAGCTCAGAAATTACACAATGAGTTGGATAAGATCTGTAAGTGAACAGAAAAATGGGAGGCAAAATTTAATGCAGCCAAGTGTAAAGCACTACACATAGGAAGAAATAATAGACGGCATGCACACTCTATGCATGGTGTTGAAATAACTTCAGATAAAGTTGAAAGAGACCTAGGAGACCTAGTAGACTCAACGCTAAACATGTTCAACCATTACAGAGCTTGACTTACGGTATGCAGTATTTATTGGCAATCACTGAATTTTCCAGGCTTAGACAACTCAGAACAGCATCCAGGATGGATGTTGATCAACACCATTGCTGCTCATTGTATCTCATGTATATGAGAAACGGGACATAAAATATTAAATAATTTCTAACCAGGGTATTTTTAAAACTTGCTACGATAGAAGAAAGACTTGCATTTATATAGTACCTTTCAAGACCACAGGACGTCCCAAAGTGCTTTAAAGCCAATGAAGTACTTTTGAAGTGTAGTCACTGTTAGTAATGTAGGAAACACAGCAGCCAATTGCACACAGCAAGCTCCCACAGATAGGGAGCACTTTATATTGAAAGTATTCCCCTCCTATGCTTTCTATCACCATTAATTATTCCACCTAAAACTGTACTTGAGCAAGAGCACCCAAAACTAAATAAAATTCTAACTGCTATGAAAATGTTTCTGAAAGTTATTTTTTACTATTATTTGATCTTTAATCTTCTCCCTCTGGTCCTTCCTTGATCATTTCCATGGAAACAATTGGCCATTACATGGTTTGTTTAGCTGAAAGGGCAGGACTGTTCCACCTGGAGGATAATGCTCAATAGCTCCACAACTGACTAATAGAAAGTGAGACTGTGCAGAATGCACGAACTAGGTTATTTCAGGTCCATCACCAACATCAGAAGATGGACTTGATTTGTCTCACCATTAGGGAATGGTCTTTCAATCTTTTCGGCTTTCAGAATCATAGAATTATTACAGCACAGAAGGATGCCATTCAGCCCATCGAGCCCGATCCAGCCCTTTGTAAGAGCAATCCAGTTAGTCCTATTCACCCAGTCTTTCCCCATAGCCCTGCAAATTTTTTCCCTGCAAGTATTTATCCAATTCCTTTTTGAAAGCCACAATTGAGTCTGCTTCCACCACCCTTTCAGGCAGTGCGTTCCAGATCATAACTACTCGCTGCATAAAAAAGCTTTTCCTCATGTCGCCTTTGGTTCTTTTGCCATTCACCTTAAATTTATGTCCTCTGTTTCTCAACCCTTCCGCAAGTGGGAACAGTTTCTCTTTATTTTTTTATCTGAAACCTTCATGATTTTGAACACCTCTATCAAATCTCCTCCCAACCTTCTCTGCTATAAGTAGAACAACCCCAACTTCTCCATTCTATCCACGTAACTGAAGTCCCTCATCCCTGGAACCATTCTAGTAAATCTCCTCTGCACCCTTTCTAAAGCCTTCATATCTTTCCAAAAGTGCGGTGCCCAGAATTGGACACAATACTCCAGCTGTGGCCGAACCAGTGTTTTATAGAGGTTCAACATAACTTCCTTGCTTTTGTTCTCTATGCCTCTATTTATAAAGTCCAGGATCCCGTATGCTTTTTTAACCGCTTTCTCAACCTGTCCTGCCACCTTCAAAGGTTTGTGCGCATATACCACCAGATCTCTCTGTTCCTGCACCCGCTTTAGAATTGTACCATTTAGTTTATATTGCCTCTCCTGGTTCTTCCTGCCAAAATGTATCACTCAGCACTTCTCTGCGTTAAATTTCATCTGCCACGTATCCGTCCATTCCACCAGCCTGTCTCTGTCCTCATGAAGTCTACCACTATCCTCCTTACTGTTTACTACACTTCCAAGTTTTGTGTCATCTGCAAATTTTGAAATTGTGCCCTGTACACCCAAGTCCAATTCATTAATATATATCAAAAAAAGCAGTGGTCTTAGTACTGATCCGTGGGGAACACCACTGTACATCTCCTTCCAGTCCAAAAAACAACCAGTCAACACTACTCTCTGTTTCCTGTCACTTAGCCAATTTCGTATCCATACTGCCACTGCCCCTTCTTTTCCATGGACTTAATTTAGCTGACAAGCCTATTACGTGGTACTTTATCAAAGGCCTTTTGAAAGTCCATTTAAACCACATCAACCGCACTGCCCTCATCGACCCTCTCTGTTACCTCTTCAAAAAACTCTATCAAGTTAGTTAAACACAATTTGCCTTTTAATAAATCCGAAGTGGCTTTCCTTTATTAATCCACACTTGTCCAAGTAACTATTAATTTGTTCCGGATTATCGTTTCTAAAAGTTTCCCCACCACTGAGGTTAAATTGACTGACCTATAGTTGCTGGGTTCATCCTTACACCCTTTTTTGAATAAGGGTGTAACATTTGCAATTCTCCAGTCCTCTGGCACTACCCCCGTATCTAGGGAGGTTTGGAAGATTATGGCCAGCACCTCTGCAATTTCCACCCGTACTTCCCTCAACAACCTAGGATGCATCCCATCCCAACCGGGTGACTTATCTACTATAAGTACAGCCAGCCTTTCAAGTACCTTCTCCAACAATTTTTAGCTCATCCAGTATCTCAACTACCTCCTTTTTTAACTGTGACATTGGCAGCATCTTCTTCTTTGGTAAAGACAGATGCAAAGTACTCATTTAGTACCTCAGCCACGCCCCCTGCCTCCGTGCATAGATCTCTTTTTTGGTCCCTAATCGGCCCCATCCCCCCTCTTACTACCCATTTACTATTTATATGCCTATAGAATACTTTTGGATTCCCTTTTATGTTAGCCACCAGTCTATTCTCATACTCTCTCTTTGCCCCTCTTATTTCATTTTTCACGCCTCCTCTGTACTTTCTATATTCAGCCTGGTTCTCACTTGTATTATCAACCTGACATCCATCATACATCTTTCGGTTTCATCTTCCTCTCTATCTCTTTCTTCATCCAGGGAGCTCTGGCTTTAGTTGCTCCACCTTTCTCACTCACAGGAATGTACCTAGACTGTACCCGAACCATCTCCTCTTTAAAGGCTGCACATTGTTCGATTACAGTTTTGCCTGCCAATCTTTGATTCCAATTTACCCGGGCCAGATCCATTCTCATCCCACTGAAATTGGCCCTCCTTCAATTGAGTATTTTTACTCTAGATTGCTCCTTGTCCTTTTCCATAATTAATCCAAACCTATGATACTATATGATTGCTGTTCCCTAAATGTTCCCCCACTGACACTTGCTTCACTTGATTCCCCAGAACCAGATCCAGCAATGCCTCCTTCCTCGTTGGGCCAGAAACATACTGATCAAGAAAGTTCTCCTGAACACAGTTCAGAAATTTCTCCCCCTCTTTGCCCTTTACACTATTACTATCCCAGTCTATATTAAGATAGTTGAAGTCCCCCATTATCACTATTCTATGGCTCTTGCATCTCTCTGTAATCTCCCTATAAATTTGCTCCTCTATCCTTCCCACTCATCGGTGCCTATAGAATACACCCAGTAGTGTAATGGAGCCTCAATCGTTTCTTAACTCTAACCAAATAGATTCTGTCCTTGACCTGTTCAGGGCATCCTCTCTCCCCAGTACTAAATATTCTCCTTAATCAATAATGCCACCCACCCCCTTCCTTTTTTTCCTTCCCTATCTTTCCTGAACACCTTGTATCCAGGAATATTTAGTACCCAATCCTGCCCTTTTCTGAGCCAGATCTCCATTATTGCCACTACATCATATTCCCATGTGGCTATTTGAGCCTGCAGCTCACCAACCTTATTTACCACGCTTCGTGTGTTTACACACACGCACCCGAAACCTATCTTAGACCTTCTCGTATTCTCTCAGTTTGATCCCATCTAATACCGTACTATTTCTTACTCTAGTGCTATCTGTCTTTCCCAATCCTTTCCAATGCTACCAGTCCATCTTGAACAGGTCCCTCCTGCCGCAGAACTGGTACCAATGCCCCAAGAATCTGAAGCCCTCCCTCTTGCACCATGTCTCTAGCCACGCATTAACCTGCCTTATCTTCTTATTTCTGTGCTCACTAGCGCGTGGCACTGGGAATACTCCAGAGATTACTACATTTGAGGTCCTGCTTTTTAACTTCCTCCCTAGCTCCTGAAACTCTGACCGCAGCACCTCATCCCTTTTCTTTCCTATGTCGTTGGTACCCACATGGACCACGACTTCTGGCTGTTCCCCTTCCCCCCACAGAATGTTCTGCACCCTCTCAGTGATGGCCTTTACCCTAGCACCAGGGAGGCAACATACCATGCGGGACTCATGTCAGCAGTCACAGAAATGCCTGTCTGTCCCCCTGGCTATCAAATCCCCTGTGACTACTGCATTTCTACACTTCACTGTGCCCCCCTGTGCAGTCCTTTGCCCTATGGTGCCATGCTCAGGACTGCATTCCTTCGAGGTGTCGTCACCCTCACTGGTATTCAATGCTGAATACCAGTTTGAGAGTGCCACACGCCCAGCAGATTCCTGGACTGCCTGCCTCTCTCTAACCTATCGGATGGCCACCCATTTGCTATCCTGAACTCTCTGTGGCTGTGGGGTGACCACCTCCTGGAACGTACGATCCAGGAAACCTTCAGCCTCCCTTGTGCTCTTTGGATTCAGAATGAAGATTCTCATTCCAATCTGTTTTTTATTTTCTTCCCAGTGTGTCTTGCAAAGTTTACAGGTCTTCCAATAGCCCACCTCAGGTTTTGTAGAAGTGTGCATCAAGGGACCCAACTTCTGTCTAAATTGGGTCCTACAGAAGAGGTTAGCATGAAGGTAGACCTCGAAGCTTCAGATGATTAGCAATTCTTGTGACTCAAGACTCAAATGATGTACAGAAAATTCAGAAATATCAGCATATATATTCTACATTTCTTTTGGCAGTTGCATAGCTGGAACACAGGCTCTGGGTTAAGTGTCTGAGACATAGCTATCTCAACCGCCACCACCTCCAACAGTGTCTGGGACACAGCTATCTCAACCGCCACCACCTCCAATAGTGTCTGGGACATAGCTATCTCAACTGCCACCACCTCCAATAGTGTCTGGGACATAGCTATCTCAACCACCACCACCTCCACCACCTCCAACGGTGTCTGGGACATAGCTATCTCAACCGCCGCCACCACCACCAACAGTGTCTGGGACACAGCTATCTCAACCGCCACCAACACCTCCAACAGTGTCTGGGACACAGCTATCTCAACCGCCACCAACACCTCCAACAGTGTCTGGGACACAGCTATCTCAACCGCCACCACCTCCAACAGTGTTTGGGACACAGCTATCTCAACCGCCACCAACACCTCTAACAGTGTCTGGGACACAGCTATCTCAACCGCCACCACCTCCAACAGTGTCTGGGACATAGCTATCTCAACCACCACCACCACCTCCAACAGTGTCTGGGACATAGCTATCTCAACCACCACCACCACCACCTCTAACAGTGTCTGGGACATAGCTATCTCAACCACCACCACCACCTCCAACGGTGTCTGGGACATACCTATCTCAACCACCACCACCACCTCCAACAGTGTCTGGGACATAGCTATCTCAACCGCCGCCACCACCACCAATAGTGTCTGGGACATACCTATCTCAACCACCACCACCACCTCCAACAGTGTCTGGGACACAGCTATCTCAACCGCCACCACCTCCAACAGTGTTTGGGACACAGCTATCTCAACCACCACCACCACCTCCAACAGTGTCTGGGACACAGCTATCTCAACCGCCACCACCTCCAATAGTGTCTGGGACACAGCTATCTCAACCACCACCAACACCTCCAACAGTGTCTGGGACATAGCTATCTCAACCACCACCACCACCACCTCTAACAGTGTCTGGGACATAGCTATCTCAACCACCACCACCACCTCCAACGGTGTCTGGGACATACCTATCTCAACCACCACCACCTCCACCACCTCCAACGGTGTCTGGGACACAGCTATCTCAACCACCACCAACACCTCCAACAGTGTCTGGGACATAGCTATCTCAACCACCACCACCACCACCTCCAATAGTGTCTGGGACATAGCTATCTCAACTGCCACCACCTCCAATAGTGTCTGGGACATAGCTATCTCAACCACCACCACCTACACCACCTCCAACGGTGTCTGGGACATAGCTATCTCAACCGCCGCCACCACCACCAACAGTGTCTGGGACACAGCTATCTCAACCGCCACCAACACCTCCAACAGTGTCTGGGACACAGCTATCTCAACCGCCACCAACACCTCCAACAGTGTCTGGGACACAGCTATCTCAACCGCCACCACCTCCAACAGTGTTTGGGACACAGCTATCTCAACCGCCACCAACACCTCTAACAGTGTCTGGGACACAGCTATCTCAACCGCCACCACCTCCAACAGTGTCTGGGACATAGCTATCTCAACCACCACCACCACCTCCAACAGTGTCTGGGACATAGCTATCTCAACCACCACCACCACCACCTCTAACAGTGTCTGGGACATAGCTATCTCAACCACCACCACCACCTCCAACGGTGTCTGGGACATACCTATCTCAACCACCACCACCACCTCCAACAGTGTCTGGGACATAGCTATCTCAACCGCCGCCACCACCACCAATAGTGTCTGGGACATACCTATCTCAACCACCACCACCACCTCCAACAGTGTCTGGGACACAGCTATCTCAACCGCCACCACCTCCAACAGTGTTTGGGACACAGCTATCTCAACCACCACCACCACCTCCAACAGTGTCTGGGACACAGCTATCTCAACCGCCACCACCTCCAATAGTGTCTGGGACACAGCTATCTCAACCACCACCAACACCTCCAACAGTGTCTGGGACATAGCTATCTCAACCACCACCACCACCACCTCTAACAGTGTCTGGGACATAGCTATCTCAACCACCACCACCACCTCCAACGGTGTCTGGGACATACCTATCTCAACCACCACCACCACCTCCAACAGTGTCTGGGACATAGCTATCTCAACCGCCGCCACCACCACCAATAGTGTCTGGGACATACCTATCTCAACCGCCACCACCTCCAACAGTGTTTGGGACATACCTATCTCAAACACCACCACCACCTCCAACAGTGCCTGGGACACAGCTATCTCAACCACCACCACCACCACCTCTAACAGTGCCTGGGACATAGCTATCTCAACCACCACCACCACCTCCAACAGTGTCTGGGACATAGCTATCTCAACCACCACCACCACCTCCAACAGTGTCTGGGACATAGCTATCTCAACCACCACCACCACCACCTCTAACAGTGCCTGGGACATAGCTATCTCAACCACCACCACCACCTCCAACAGTGTCTGTGACACAGCTATCTCAACCACCACCAACACCTCCAACAGTGTCTGGGACACAGCTATCTCAACCGCCACCACCTCCAACAGTGTTTGGGACACAGCTATCTCAACCGCCACCACCTCCAACAGTGTCTGGGACATAGCTATCACAACCACCACCACCACCTCCAACAGTGTCTGGGACATAGCTATCTCAACCACCACCACCACCTCCAACAGTGTCTGGGACATAGCTATCTCAACCACCACCAACACCTCCAACAGTGTCTGGGACACAGCTATCTCAACCGCCACCACCTCCAACAGTGTTTGGGACACAGCTATCTCAACCGCCACCACCTCCAACAGTGTCTGGGACATAGCTATCACAACCACCACCACCACCTCCAACAGTGTCTGGGACATAGCTATCTCAACCACCACCACCACCTCCAACAGTGTCTGGGACATAGCTATCTCAAACACCACCACCACCTCCAACAGTGCCTGGGACACAGCTATCTCAACCACCACCACCACCACCTCTAACAGTGTCTGGGACATACCTATCTCAACCACCACCAACACCTCCAACAGTGTCTGGGACATAGCTATCTCAACCACCACCACCACCTCCAACAGTGTCTGGGACATAGCTATCTCAACCACCGCCACCACCTCCAACAGTGTCTGGGACACAGCTATCTCAACCGCCACCACCTCCAACAGTGTTTGGGACACAGCTATCTCAACCGCCACCACCTCCAACAGTGTCTGGGACATAGCTATCACAACCACCACCACCACCTCCAACAGTGTCTGGGACATAGCTATCTCAACCACCACCACCACCTCCAACGGTGTCTGGGACATACCTATCTCAACCACCACCACCACCTCCAACAGTGTCTGGGACATAGCTATCTCAACCGCCGCCACCACCACCAATAGTGTCTGGGACATACCTATCTCAACCACCACCACCACCTCCAACAGTGTCTGGGACACAGCTATCTCAACCACCACCACCACCACCTCTAACAGTGTCTGGGACATACCTATCTCAACCACCACCACCACCTCCAACAGTGTCTGGGACATAGCTATCTCAACCACCACCACCACCACCTCTAACAGTGTCTGGGACATAGCTATCTCAACCACCACCAACACCTCCAACAGTGTCTGGGTCACAGCTATCTCAACCGCCACCACCTCCAACAGTGTCTGGGACATACCTATCTCAACCACCACCACCACCTCCAACAGTGTTTGGGACATAGCTATCTCAACCGCCGCCACCACCACCAATAGTGTCTGGGACATACCTATCTCAACCACCACCACCACCTCCAACAGTGCCTGGGACACAGCTATCTCAACCACCACCACCACCACCTCTAACAGTGTCTGGGACATACCTATCTCAACCACCACCACCACCTCCAACAGTGTCTGGGACATAGCTATCTCAACCACCACCACCACCACCTCTAACAGTGTCTGGGACATAGCTATCTCAACCACCACCAACACCTCCAACAGTGTCTGGGACATAGCTATCTCAACCGCCACCACTTCCAACAGTGTTTGGGACATAGCTATCTCAACCGCCACCACCACCACCAATAGTGTCTGGGACATACCTATCTCAACCACCACCACCACCTCCAACAGTGTCTGGGACACAGCTATCTCAACCACCACCACCACCACCTCTAACAGTGTCTGGGACATACCTATCTCAACCACCACCACCTCCAACAGTGTCTGGGACATAGCTATCTCAACCACCACCACCACCACCTCTAACAGTGTCTGGGACATAGCTATCTCAACCACCACCAACACCTCCAACAGTGTCTGGGACACAGCTATCTCAACCACCACCACTTCCAACAGTGTTTGGGACATAGCTATCTCAACCACCACCAACACCTCCAACAGTGTCTGGGACATAGCTATCACAACCACCACCACCACCTCCAACAGTGTCTGGGACATAGCTATCTCAACCACCACCACCACCACCTCCAACAGTGTCTGGGACATAGCTATCTCAACCACCACCACCACCTCCAACGGTGTCTGGGACATACCTATCTCAACCACCACCACCACCTCCAACAGTGTCTGGGACATAGCTATCTCAACCGCCGCCACCACCACCAATAGTGTCTGGGACATACCTATCTCAACCACCACCACCACCTCCAACAGTGTCTGGGACACAGCTATCTCAACCACCACCACCACCAGCTCTAACAGTGTCTGGGACATACCTATCTCAACCACCACCACCACCTCCAACAGTGTCTGGGACATAGCTATCTCAACCACCACCACCACCACCTCTAACAGTGTCTGGGACATAGCTATCTCAACCACCACCAACACCTCCAACAGTGTCTGGGACATAGCTATCTCAACCGCCACCACTTCCAACAGTGTTTGGGACATAGCTATCTCAACCGCCGCCACCACCACCTCTAACAGTGTCTGGGACATAGCTATCTCAACCACCACCAACACCTCCAACAGTGTCTGGGACATAGCTATCTCAACCGCCACCACTTCCAACAGTGTTTGGGACATACCTATCTCAACCACCACCACCACCTCCAACAGTGTTTGGGACATAGCTAACTCAACCACCACCAACACCTCCAACAGTGTCTGGGACATAGCTATCTCAACCACCACCACCACCTCCAACGGTGTCTGGGACATAGCTATCTCAACCACCACCACCTCCAACAGTGTTTGGGACATACCTATCTCAACCACCACCACCACCTCCAACAGTGTTTGGGACATAGCTAACTCAACCACCACCAACACCTCCAACAGTGTCTGGGACATAGCTATCTCAACCACCACCACCACCTCCAACGGTGTCTGGGACATAGCTATCTCAACCACCACCACCTCCAACAGTGTTTGGGACATACCTATCTCAACCACCACCAACACCTCCAACAGTGTCTGGGACATAGCTATCTCAACCGCCACCACTTCCAACAGTGTTTGGGACATACCTATCTCAACCACCACCACCACCTCCAACAGTGTTTGGGACATAGCTAACTCAACCACCACCAACACCTCCAACAGTGTCTGGGACATAGCTATCTCAACCACCACCACCACCTCCAACAGTGTCTGGGACATAGCTATCTCAACCGCCACCACTTCCAACAGTGTTTGGGACATACCTATCTCAACCACCACCACCACCTCCAACAGTGTTTGGGACATAGCTAACTCAACCACCACCAACACCTCCAACAGTGTCTGGGACATAGCTATCTCAACCACCACCACCACCTCCAACGGTGTCTGGGACATAGCTATCTCAACCACCACCACCTCCAACAGTGTCTGGGACATAGCTATTTCAACCACCACCAACACCACCTCCACCAGTGTCAGGGGCATAGCTATCTCAACCGCCACCACCTGCAACAGTGTCTGGGACATAGCTATCGCAACCGACACCACCACCTCCAACAGTGTCTGGGACATAGCTATCTCAACCACCACCACCACCACCTCCAACAGTGTCTGGGACATACCTATCACAACCACCACCACCACCTCCAACAGTGTCTGGGACATACCTATCTCAACCACCACCAACTTCAACAGTGTCTGGGACATAGCTATCTCAACCGCCACCACCACCTCCAACAGTGTCTTAGACAAAGCTATCTCAACCGCCACCACCACCTCCAACAGTGTGTGGGACATACCTATCTCAACCACCACCAACTTCAACAGTGTCTGGCAGTCCATGCAAGTCTCACACAGAATATCTGGTTGATTGCGAAGACAAAACCTCCATTTGATTCGGAATTTATTCAGTCTGCTGTAAGTGTTCCCTAATTGGGGTGATTTTGGTCACCTTGAATGCAGCAGTTGTATTTATCACCACAATCCAAAGCAAACTGCTTGACTTCTTGAGAGTAAGGCACTCGGTGTCTCTGAGAGTTTTGTGTCCTCACTCCTCAATGGTGGAGGGCTGGGTCTGTCAATCACTGGTTACTGTCCACAGCCAGTTGGCAATTTTCCATCAGATCATCCTCTGCCGTGGTATGCAGTAACATCTTCTTCTAAGAGTTATTTAACCTTTTGCTATGAAAAGCAGCTTTTACATCTACTTTTAGGGACTCGACCTCTTTTAAACTCCATGGGGTTGATTTTAGGATGGCCGAACGGGTGTGTTCGTGGCGGGGGGCTCCAAAAACTGGGGATTCCCGGGCTGGTCTGGACCCCGGCTCCAACCCGCCCACTTCCGGGTTCCCCAATGACAGCGTAGACGCGCGTGCAGACCCCGCATGCGGGACTCCCACCGGCAATTAAGGCCGGAGGGATCCCAATTAAACCAATTATTTTGATACTTCAGGTCGTTAGCAGACCTGATTTGGAGGCTATTTTAGGAGGGGTGGGATTTTGATCCAAACTGAGCGTGTTTCCCGTACTGGGGGAAACACTCCCAGTTAAAATAGACGTGTTGCAGCCACCAGCCTGTGGCAGTTGCAAAGGTCCATTTGACAGGTGTGGGGGGGGGGGGCGGTGGAGACCCTCACTCATTGCAGGAGGCCTCTCCGTCACTCTGGATAAAGTTTGGCCTCCACCACCCTCCTCCTAACACAAAAAATCACGAACTTGCAACCTCAACTCCGGTGTGCAGACACATTTACCTACCTTACGGACTCCCTCATATGTACATCTTCCGGATGGGGGCCGCCATAGCTGCAGTCATGACCTCATCGGAGAACGAACAGCATCACCGGCCACGCCGTTCACCTCTGACACGTGGAGCTCCACAACGCAGTGTTGTGACACATCCACCTGCACAGCAGGAGGAAAGGCAACCACGGAGAGAGATGCACTATCCTCGCCACAGGGTCTAAAGACCGAGGCTCAGCTTCCTGGACCTCTCTGAGCAGCAGTGCACACGGAGGCTCAGAGTCACTCGACATGTAGTGGTGGACATCTGCAGCCTCCTTCATGCCGAGCTGCTCCCGGCTGGCCCGAGCACCATCTTCTTACCTGTCACTGTCAAAGTCACCACTGCCCTCAACAACTTCTCCTCCGCATCCTTCCAAGGTGCCACCGGGGACATCGCCCGCGTCTCTCAGTCGTCTGCACAAAAGAGCCCTGCAAATACACCTGCACCCACTCTGCAATGACACAATGGGTGGCATCAGGTGTGGGTCTTCATTGTGATCCTCAGGAAAGGGCATTATTGCACAAACCAGACAAGATTTGCAAAGACGTGGCAGTAGTGGTGCTAACAAATGTTTATGTTTTTTTGCAAAACAAACGAAAGTAAATCAAAAACATGACATTTTGTCTTACACCCTTGTGCATCCCCTTTGTGCTCACAAAACCTTCGCCTTAGGTTTACGGGAACCCCTATGTGGTGCTACCCCTGTGGCTTCAGCAGAGATAGTGGCAGGTTGTTCTTGTCCATGCCCTGACCGATGAGATGCTTTGCACAGACGCCCTCTGGGTTTCGGTGCCCATGAGGGCCCCTCCAAAGACTGCTCCACCTGCACCTGTGCAGAGGCAGACTCGGCCACCTGGAGAGGAGGCAGCATTGCAGATACTGGCTGAGAGGGGGGCAACGGGTGAAACGTGGGAGCACTTTGAGTGGCGTCCCCACTTCCATGTCCCCTCTCACCATCATCCCTCTCCTGGCCCAGGCCCACATCACTCCTTCCACCCTGCTGGATGACGGTTTGGAGGACTTGTGTGAAGCCTTGGAAGGCCAGTTGTAATGTATCTGTCAGCCTGTTTAAGGCGGCAGAATGTTGCTCACCCTGAATCCGAATGGCCATTGTCAGGGCCTGAATGGACTCATTGTTGAGCCGTGCTTGAAGCTCAATGGAGGCTAGCCTTTCCTCCATCGCGGACATTCCCGCACCTACCCGCGACACTATCTCAGAGATGCCTTCACGTCCCTGTGACAGTATCTCAGAGATACCCTCCTGTACCTGTGCCACCATTTCACTCATGCAGGAGTTGGACTCCTCCATCCTCTGCGCGATTGCGGAGAGTGCGCATGGCAACTGTTCCAGTACCTCGGCAATGTGCTGCTGGCCCTCGATGACTCTCCTTTTCATGGCTGGCCCCCATGGTTCAACATCTGGGTCCAGCTGAGCAGAGCCTGGAGAAGAGTGCTCCCACCGATGCGGACTCTCCATGGCTGCCCCTGCCACTAGGGTTTGCTCGTGCTCATATGTGCGTGGTGACTCACCATGTGCAAGCCCAACTAAGTGAGGACGGGGACCCACCGAGGTGTGTGTATCTGCGCTGGTGGATGGCTGGCTCAGATGTGACGATGCACCCTCAGAGGCTGGCAGGTCCTCTGAGGAATCGTCCTCTGCAGTCACGGCGGTCGCAGATGGCCCTGCAAGAGAACAGAAAGCAATATTACGCATGTGGACAGATGTTGAGGTGCTGCAGATGCCAAGTGATGTTAAGATCATTCGCTATCATGAGTGCTGAGTGTTAGATTTCTGTCACCAGCCGCTTGTGCGCTGCCAGTCTCGGCGTCTGCCACAGACAGGCACTCCAGTGTCCGGCTTACTTCCGATGCCTGCTGCTCTGCGTCTGTTAGTGCCACCTGGTGTGGCAGGCCCCCTCCAGTCTTTGCCCTCTCCCGGGCATTCTGGCATCTCTTCTCCTATCAAGGCAAAACACAGAGAGGCGTGATTGAGTGATGGTTACATGGTGACCCGCTGCATGCATTGGTGTGGGTGGGGGTGAGCATGAGGGAGATGCATGGGAGGGTGCGTGTGAGACATAGCCATGAGATTGTATGAGGATTGGGTTGCATGGTAGTGTTCGAATGGGAACTGGGGCGGTGAGTGAGTGCAGGCAAGGTGAGGATGATGGTTGAGTGGATGTGAGGAGCGATGCGAGAGCGTTTTGGTGGCAGTGCAGAAGGAGTTATGTGGTGGTGGAGGTGATGTGGAAGACAGAGTGTGGGAGAATACGTAAGTATACTCACTTTGGCTGACCTGGTTAGGTCATTAAAGCGCATCCTGCACTGGACCCAGGTGCGGCACACATTGCTGCTGCTGCTGACCTCCTCGGCCACCTCCAGCCAGGCCTTCTTGGTGGCAGAGGGAGGCCACCTTCTTCCATCAGATGGGAACAGAATTTCCCTCCTCCTCCTCACCCCATCGAGCAGCACCTGGAGTGAGGAGTCTGAGAACCTTGGAGCAGCCTTGCCTCTGGCCTGCTTCATGCTCCAAAAATGGTTCTTTGCTGAAGGAAGAGCATTGGAGTACTGCCCCTTTAAATAGGGCTCCTCCTGCTGACAGCCTGTGATGCAGGTGCGCAGTGCGCTCACTGCACAGGTCTGGAACGGGAAACCCAGAAGCACGTGTAAGTACCTTCAATTAGGCTGCAATCGTATGTGGAGCCTCCCGAATTCACTACCCACACGTCCATGTGACCCCCCCGCTGCCAACCCGCCTCCCTCCTAATATCGGGCCCCATGTCTTTTACTAGCGTCTTCAAAGACCCACAGCATATTCCTCAGTAGCAGAAACATTCTTCCATCCAGGAGGATGGTTCTTAATCATTAACCAATTCTTGCATACTGGCTTTCCCAGCAACTGAAATGGAGACATACCTGATGGCATTACTAGCATCAGAAATGCACTGGATATCAAGAATTTGGATTGAATGCTGCCACCATGCATGGTGCTTGAATGAACCCAGGTTACACTACAAGGAACCCATAGCTGCATGTCCATTTTATGGCTGGAGAAATCCAAATATGAAATACACTTGCAGTGCTAGAGGAGACGATAATTCCTACACCATCTAAAGAGACTAGTGCTGATATACTTTATACTCATCTCATTCATTCTTAGTCACCTGATTAAGTGGCTATCTGGCAAAACTACTAGCTACCTGCAAGTCCACGAAGTGTAAGATTTCAAGAGACAGTGTCCTTCGACTTCCTGCCCAAGGCTTTGATAAGCCTGGATAACTCAAGAAATTGTGTGCAGCATCTTCCTACTCTGAAAAGGTCTTCTGTGGCCAATGCACACAGCGCCGTGCATCATCTATCTTGTAGTAGCTCTCCACGTTTGATTACGAATTAGCTTTGCACACTAAGTTTCTCCTACATCCCTTTTTGTTCACATGGCATTTCCCTTTGTAGGGAATATCTGATTGAGAGATGGGCAGGATTGGACCTTCTCAATTTTAACAATCAATTCTATCAAATAAAATTAAAGAAATATTAAGCACATCAAACAAGTAAAAAGAAAGAGATGACCCACTGAAAGATGGGAACTGAGGCTCACTTGCAACATCTGATCTCCACTGAACTTGATTGGAACAAGAGGAACAGAGTAAGCATTTGTGCCATATCCTTGGCCAATAGTGCTCGGAGAAAACAGCAAAACATTTTAGAGTTTCATTAATTTGGTCTTTTTACAGTTTAATTTTTAACCTTCTTCTGTTCTGTAATTCAAAAACAAAGGAATCAACCGAATGAAATTTATTAGTCCTAAACTAGCATATGATTTTTAATTCTTTATGAATAGAAACAAAGCAAAATGTACATGTGTTAGATTTTATAATCTATTTGTTTTTGCAATTCCCTCGCCCCACGTGTCGATGAGTTCAGTTTTAGTGACAGCAACATTAGATGTTATAAATTATATATATATATATATATATATATATATATATGGGCATATGTTCAATTTACCGCCAGGTATAAAACTGGTGTTGCAGGTCAGCCACCCGGTATAGAAACCGCCCAATGTTCACACAGTGTCTAGAATGGGCGGCCAATCCATGACACCTGTTTTATATCCAGGCAGCAAGTTGAAAATCTACCCCATAATCTCCAAGTTAAAAAGTGAACAGTAACAAAAACACTAGTAAAAGAAAATAGACCACGTGAAGACTAAAGGGAAAACAAGATTAAGTGGGAAATAAGAATCAGCAAAAAGGAAAATCAATGGAATTGTATTTCTCAATTTGGCAAAATGGTGGTAAAAGTATAATTATTATAAAATAATTAGTACTTTCCTACCACCAAATTTAAACAATGGCTGTCTTGTTACCCTATCAGAAAAAGGTCATAAACAGAAAAACTGAACAAAATTAAACCATACAATAATATACTTAGGGAAATAATAAAAAAGGGGGCAAAAGTAAAAGTAAATGAAATTAGAATAATATGAGAAACTGAAAGATAAAAGTTCACATTATTTCTAACAGGAGACTTGACATTTGCTCCTCAACCTATAAAAAATAGAAAACGTGGGCAGTTATTGGAAAATGAAGTTAAATTCAATATGTAGCTAAAAAAGGAATATTGGGGAACATAAAAACGTACAAATGTATTTCCTTTTTAAAAAAGAAACAACTATTATAACGTAAGCAAAAGTTTACACTTGGCAACTGGTCACTAATTTCATTGTGTTAATTTAGAATCTCCCCTTTCTTTTATCTTTCACCCAAAGGGCAGGCAGACAGGTAAGCAAGCAAGCAACAACCTCGGCCAATACTATAGTACGGGCATTTGGAAATGCACATAAGCATGGCTTACACTGACTTTCCTTCTCTCTTGCTGGGTCACCACTTGCTGTCCAATAACCCAGTGAAGATTGGGAACTCTCTCTGGTAAATTGTGCACGATCTTCCAGCTTTCAAGGGGGAAAAAAACTTTTTAAAATGTTTACATTCTTGCCCCAATACCATCGTCACATTTCAATCATGTATTAGCCACAAAGTTCAATTACAAAGGTTTTACTTAAAGGGAAAAAAAAGGGTATTAAAACAGTGTCTGAAATACAGGAATACAAATTAGGAAAGTTCAAAATTTTAGACAAATTAAAAATGCAACTTTTTTTTTGCATGCCCCAGGATGTGAACTTCTAGTCACCGTGAGTGTGACGTCGTGCTGCCCAGAATGCAATTCAGGATGAGGAAACGGTGAAACTCCAGGCTATATTTCTTCCCAACACAGCAGTATATTATTTAGTGTGCTTTACAAAGGATTGAGTCTGTGAGCAAACTACAGAAAGTTGCCATCTTTTAAACATTAGTTCTAGTACTCCTATAAGATTAAGTTCTGTGCATGTGAATTGTGGAGTTCAATCATATCATAAGTCAAAAAGAAAAGTTACTGTGCTACACATTCCAGTAGCTAGGAAAGGTCTCCATTGTCTTAAAAGTAATAAGATTGTACAAAGATGAAATGATAATGGGATCATGTTATATTAACAATGTGACATATGTGATTTCTAATATAATATTTTTCATTGGTTTTCCACTTTGCAGTATTAATTTTTTAAAAGCTATGGGTTTTAAGTGAATTAATTTAAATGAACACGAGGCCCATGGGTTACATTCCACTATGTGACTTGTTATTAAAGAAAATTCCATGAAGTCGATGTAGATGAAAGCATCTTGTGAAATCCTACCCAAGAGCCCCTTCTCGTACCTTTACTTTGGAGTCAATGTCAGACTTTTCTTCCTTCCACTGGGCTGCTTGTTTCTTCAGGTCATTTAGCAGGTCAGAGCAGCGTGTGCTTAATCCCTGCTTTTCTTCCTCCAGATTTCTCAGAAGCAAACTGGTTTTCTCCTCGCCCTTCAGAGCACGTTCCTTAATGTCCTGTGCAAGCGCACCAAACAGGTCAAATAACAAACGTGAGAATTAACAAGTAAACATTTTTCTAGCTTTGTACTCACAGCAGCCCTAGGTAGTTGACATATGGAGTCATCTGTTGGCTCTTTTGGCAGGTAGAAGGGTCACATTTTACTTGAATGACAGCTTTGATGAGAACACATTTACAAGTGCCCATTAATTGATCAAACTGCCTTTGATGCTGTCCCCAGCTATTCTTGAGACCCACAAAGACACAATCTTTCAGGCACTGGCCTTATCAATTAATAATGTAAGTCCCATCAGAATCTAATTAGGAGAAGCCACATCTTCACACTCCTACTTCTTTGCTCCATTTCCATCATTAACTATTTATCTAGAAAGTTATAAGGGTAAGATTCTAAGCTTTTAAGATGCTTTCTCAGAGTTTTGCACACAGCATAAAACCACAAGGCTTTAAAGTGCCTCAAGGCCCAAAGCACTTTCCCTGTAAGCTTGTCATTTAGAAAGTCACAAAGCAGCTACAACTTCAATGACTGGGGCACTGTTCGGTTACCATCGATTCCTTCCCATCTGCCCAAAAAACAAAGATTTCGCCAAATGTACGATATGAACTGTTTTCATAAACATTTTCCAAAACAAATGAAACAAGAATAAATTCTACTGAAAACTCTAAGCAATGATCAAAATCATTGTTCTGTGATGTTATTAAAATTGAAGCATGGTTGCACAGTACAATGCTAATTGCAAGAACTAAAAAACTCCAAAACTGGAAACTGGTTGGTTTTGATGCATGAGCCAATATACCTTATAATCGTGGCTTTTATTCTTGAATTTTTCCTTCAAATCAGTTACTTCCTTCTGCAATAATATAATATCTTCATCTACAGCAATTTTCCGCTGAATTAAGTTGTTTATTTCCTTCTGTTGGCATGTAATCTGCTGTTTGAGGACATTAAAAAGAACATAGGAGCGTTTCAAAATGAGATCAGACTTCACTAATGACAGTCATAATATTACTCAAAAATTAATAATTGAAGAACAAGCTTTTTCAAATCAGATTTGCCCTTGGTAATAGTTAGTGGGTCTGTGGCACTATGTGCTGCTGACACCTTCAAATGTAAATCGATAAAGCAGAGAACTGAAGTTCATAGAGCTTGCATGAAAAAATGTGTTCAAAAGTAAATCTCTACATGATAAGGGCATTTCCTAATTCTGCTATTGAAAAGCTTCGTTTGACTGTTTTGATGAATTCTGGACATTGGAGGAACTAAATGGTATATAAAATGTGTTGTTGTATAAGTAAACATGTTCATCAACTATTTAAGTGCACTTAAGACATAAAAAAGTACTAAGTTATGTCATCATGTTTTACTAAAGATCCGTTAGTTGCATCTGTATCTGATCTGTATACATCAATGTGTTCCTCTTACAGTCTATAAAAGGACATTTTAAAATATCTTACTACCAGAAAGGACCCCTATTGTTCCTCCATATGGGATTTTACTGTATTTGCTTTACCAATGAGACCTGAATTTATATCTTAAAATACCCAACTTATTTTCAAATAACTTAAGTCCCTATAAATATTTAGGACTTTGATGCAGGATAAATGTACACATTTTGTTGCGGTTTTTGTCTGGAGGATACTCAATGTTAACCAACTGTTGAATAAGTGAGCCAAATAGAAAGGAACACTCATTTTATATCACATTTTATCATGTCCCTCAGCTATTATTCAAAGCACTTCACTTTCAATGAACTACTCTGCAGTGCAGTGACTCATTATATAGGCAAATAATACTAAACAGATCCAAATAGATTTTCACACAGAATTATATCACATTTAATACTTAAAAACTAAGTTTTTTTTTAAATACAAAATAAATGTGGCATAAAAGGTGGCCAGATCGTCAAGGAATTTATCCAGGGTTTTGCTGAGCCATACGGACCAAGAAGATTCAATCTCCGGTTTACTCAGATATCGGACCTATCCACTGTAATTAGCATTGGCAACCCTGGGTCAAAGGACATTATAAACAGCCAGTGTTGCAGATCTTGATCATAGCTCAGCAACCTGTGCTGGAAGAGTGGACGTCAGGTGAGGGCAAGGATGGGGTTGGCTGTACCCCATGCTCATGGTCAAGGCTCACACATGAATAATGGCCATTTGAGCAGGAACAAATATCACCTGTGGAACTAGACACAGGACAAGGAGTCAATGCCATCATTAAGGCAGAGAGAAAACTGATAGGAAAAAAACTGTGGCATAAAATATTTAAGAAACATATTAATATAATTTTTCCATTTAATTTTAATGAGGAAAATTATAAATGTGAAGGACATTTTATGATCCCATGACTATGTGAAAGTTTTCTCTTCTCTACAACAGCATTTGACCCCATAATGCAAATCCACTTAAAAAAAATCATGATAATTACAACCTCCAAAACACTATCCTAATAATTTGTCACAATGCTAGTTTAATGGGCATCAGCTTAATGAGAACCTTAAAACAATTCAATTCCATAAGCAGCATTGCAACTCGTTACTGTATCATTTGTGCACAAGGTCATCACAACACAAATTAGGCACAGTTGTTCCGGTTTTTCTCCTACCCTAAACAAATAAAAGGATGCCCAACACTGTTCACAAATCCTAAACCCAATATAATTTGGAGTTTCAAGAATCTTGACTATAAATATAAAACACAAATTGTGGCCTTACCAATATGTGCTGATAAAAAAGGATGTATGTACTTCCATCCTACTTCTGAAAACCTTTCCTGATCTACCAAATGCAACATAAAAGTGAGGGTTGTGAGCCTATTTATTGTTAAGGCCACAAAATGAACATTATTCTTTAAAAGAGCAAATTTCCCTCTTTTTAATGTATTTTCTCACGTTTCTTATTTTTGCTTCACCTTGAGCCACACACTATCTCCAACCATAAGCTTATTCTGACAACCCGCTCCCAGGCCCCTGACATTGCTGCAGTGCAACCAGACACTAGGGGGATGCCTAAGAGTAGTCTCAGGCGATTTTGCCTCTAATTTTCCATTCAAAGCTTCCCCAAGATTGTAAATCACCATTCTCAGCTGCACAACAGGAGGGATCATGAACAAAAATCCATGTCCTACCACTCCATGTGGAGCTCGTGCACTGCATCACGACACCATCTCTAACATTTCACTTAAATATTTCAAGTTCCAATGAGTCACAAAGCTAGAATCTGAAATAGCTGTGTGACAAATTATCAAAACATAACATGGAGCTGAGTTCATATCAGTTATAATGAATAAGACTAGCTGGAAAGTAGGTACTGTCTTTATAACTGATTAAAAATGCTGTAATCAATACAAGAATGGAACAACATACATTGATTCCACAAAGGCTATTAAACAATAATTATACTCATGAGATGCTCAAGTATTTACATGAAAAAAGCAAAATGTTAACAGATTAAGAGTCAAATTTCACTCTATAGTTTGAAAGATATTCAAAATATTAAATGACATGGTAACACGGTTTGGAGTGGCATGGTTTACTACCAAATTAATTTTTCCCCCTTTTTCCTATACACACAAGCTACACTCATCAGTTTATGCAACTAATGTACCAAAAAATTTGCTATATAGGTTACACTTTTACAAAGATTCCTGTGAGTGGTGCAATTTTGAAATTTACTAGGAAGAATGGAGAAGTCAACCAAAAGGTCCTTTCGGAATGTAATCAATATGATAATATTTATGGTCATTCAACTTACAGCATCTTAATATTATATACATTAGATATTTTGATGTAATTTATTCCATTCTTTTACTCAAAGGAAGAATGGAATTAATTACATCAAAATATATAATATATATAATGCAATTCAAAAGGGGTTAAAGGTATAGCACACATTTGGTCTGTTAAGTAACTTGGAGAATACAATTGTATTTTTGAGATTTTGAAAACACCTGTAAAAGATTTAAAGGTACTGCTTAGGGACATAATTAATTGCCATGGGGGAGAATTACTTAAAAGGTTTTGAAAATGCTGGTTTTATCCCTGTTTGGATCAAATTTTATACAGTAACCTAGTGGGAGTTTAATACCGATCGACATTGTGAGTCCAAGATTTTGAAACGCAGATAATGAGATAGACAAGTAATATTTTATGAACCCAGTAGGGATTTCTTGGTTGATAAGGATTAAAAAGTTAAGAGGTGCAGAAAAAAAGCTTAGTGTTTGGAATTTAGACTGCACATCAACACAAAGCTAATTCAATAAAAATTCTTAGATGAAGTAACATGAGTCATGTCAGAATAAAACTTGCATCCTACAATCACAAATCTATAAATTGGTCTTTTTACATAAATCAGATTTTGAATAAAAACTGAACTATAAAAATAAGACAGAGCAAACAATTTGACGAGCAGGTATTTGATCTAACATACTGCCATGGTCTAGCTTTGCATTGATACATTCCACAGCACATCACATAAAACCTACTCAAATAACATTTTAAAATAATCTTTCAAAAATGAACAAAGCTTACAAAGTGCGCTGTAAAATTAACTCAGATACAATGAATTTGCAAAAGCAGTAGCAATGTGACTACCATACAGTCCGAATGATCAGAAAACAGAGTAGGACTAAACGGGTCATTTTCGGGTTGGCAGGCTGTAACTAGTGGGGTGCCGCAAGGATCAGTGCTTGGGTCTCAGATATTTGCAATCTATATTAATGACTTAGATGAAGGGACCAAGTGTAATGTATCCAAGTTTGCTGACGATGCAAAGCTGGGTGGGAAGGTAAGCTGTGAGGAGGACACAAAGGGGGTGATTTTAAACCCTAAGAACGGGTGGGTTGGGGGCAGGTGTAAGACTTCCTTACTCTTGTACTCCAATCCCCTTGCAATAAAGGCCAACATACCATTTGACTTCCGAATTGCTTGCTGTACCTGCATGTTAACTTTTCATGTTTCTTGTACAAGGACACCCAAATCTCTCTGAACACCTGGATAAGGGTGCTGTGAAATCTCTTGGGAGAGCTGAGATCAGCTAAAAATCATGGGTTACATCTGAACTATTGAGGTAGAAAAGAAAGGAATCTGGCCTTACAAAAATAGCTCTAAGAGTTAGGTCATAGATTAAGAAATAGGATTTCAAAAGGTAGTAATCTCAGGAGTACTACCAGTGCCATGCGTTAGCCACATGGAAATAGCCAGATTAGGGAATGAAACAAGTGGCTAGAGACACGTGCAGAAGGGAAGAGTTGAGATGTCTGGGGCATTGGGACCAGTTCTGGGACAGCTGTATCAATGAGACAGCCTACAACCGAACAGAACTTGGACCAATATCCTCACGCAGAAGTCACATTTGCAATTCTCCAGTCCTCTGGCACCACCCCAGTATCTACGGATGTTTAGAAGATTACAGCCAGTACCTCCGCAATTTCCACCCTTACTTCCCTGAGCAACCTAGGATGCATCCCATCCGGACCGGGTGACTTATCTACTTTAAGTACAGCTAGCCTTTCTAGTACCTCTTCTTAATCAATTTTTGCCCATCCAGTATCTCAATTACGTCTTCCTTTATTAAGACTCTGGCAGCATCTTTTTCCTTGGTAAAGACAGATGCAAAGTACTCATTTAGTACCTCGGCCATCCCCTCTGCCTCCATGAGTAGATCTCCTTTTTGGTCCCTGATCAGTCCCAACCCTCCTCTTACTACCCATTAACTGTTTACATGCCTGTAGAAGACTTTTGGATTCCCTTTTATGTTGGCTGCCAGTCTATTCTCATGCACTCTCTTTGCCCCTCTTATTCCCTTTTTCACTTCCCCTCTGAACTTTCCATATGCTGCCTGGTTCTCACTTGTGTTATCAACCTGACATCTGTCATACGCCCCTTTTTTTCTGCTTCATCTTACTCTCTATCTCTTTTGTCAACGAGGGAGCTCTGGCTCTAGTTGCCCTGCCTTTCTGCCTTGTGGGAATGTACCTAGACAGTACCTAAACCATCTCCTCTTTAAAGCCTGCCCACTGTTCAATTACAGTTTTGCCTGCCAATCTTTGATTCCAATTTACCCGGGCCAGATCTGTTCTCATTCCATGGAAATTGGCCCTCCTCCAATTGAGTATTTTTACTTTAGAGTGGTCCATGTCCTTTTCCATAGCTATTCTAAACCTTATGATACTATGATCGCTGTTCCCTAAATGTTCCCCCACTGACACTTGCTCCACTTGACCCATCTCATTCCCCAGAATCAAATCTATCAATGTCTCCTTCCTCGTTGGGCCGGAAATGTACTGGTCAAGAAAGTTCTCCTGAATACAATTCAAAAATTCCTCCCCCTCTTTGCCTCTTATAGGGTGGGGGAAGGGAAAGCAAAAGAATAAAGTTGGCAGCTTGGAAGGGAAAGTAAGCCTTGGGTGAATAGGGTCAGAAAGAGTCGAAGGGGCTGAAAGGTTATGCAGAACAAAAGAAGTAAAAAAAACAAAAATCAGGACGTTGTGGGGTGGGGGGGGGGCAGAAATGGAAGAGAAAGAGAAATTGTAAAAACCAAGGGAATCCAAACTAAAATACATGGATATTCATGTGGAGAGTATGGGAAATAAAATAGAGAATTAGAATCACTGATTAAAATAGAAAACCATGACATAATAGCAGTGACTGAAATGTGGCTACAGTTCATTCAGGATTGATAAAGAAATATTCTTGGGCATAAAACTTTCAAGAGGGATTAGAAAGGACATAGGGGAGGCAGTGTACTAGTATTGATTATAGACAATGACCCACAAATTGGGCCACACAGCACCTGTGTTCCGGGACCACTAGAAATTGGCACAGACGCTACGTGGGTGCATGTTGATGAAGCAGCTCTGACAATGCTCTGCTGTGGTTACACCAAACCTTATAGCAGGTTGCATCTGAGGAACAGGCTGTCACTGGCTGCAATATTTTATTTATTGACATTTTTGGGCTAAGATTTAAAATGTACTCAAAATGCTGCATGCAACAGTTCAATGATTTTTCACACCCTTTAATTATTATTTTTTACTTCCATTGGCATGAAATCCCATCACAGGGAAGAAGAAATAAACTGCCCCACTGAAATTGAAAATAACTCTACTTGGCATTCACCTGCTCAGGCCCAAATCATCCTACAGGTATCAAGGCCAACAGTCCAAAGACATAAGTTTTTCAGAGTGAAATATCCAAGAATATCAACTCTATATAGCCCAAAACAAAAATGTTTGATACTCTTTAATGGCATTTGAATGGAATACCAGTAAGTTCCTTTGAAGTCCAGATACGAAACCAGTGGTCATTCTAGTACAAGACAAGAAATAAATATTTCAATGTTCTAACCTGCTCAAGTTCTTGTATCTTGTCATCTTTAACTTGGAGAATCTCTAAAACTTTCCTGTCCTTGGCTTCAGCTTTCTGTTTTTCCCTTGAGGTCAGAGAAAAATCAGTAATTAGTCATAATACAAAAGTACTAATCACTTGAATGTTAGATTGATAAATCTATTTTTTGGCTATTGAAACTGGACTATGAATTTCAGATTGAATCAAAGAATATACAGTAATAAGTTAACTCTTCAGAGAGTAATGACAATGTTATTCTACAGTATTTTAAAAATCCATACGAATATCAGACTTTAGTAAATTGATCATTTGACACATATTGTGCCCAGTGATGGAGTTCATCAAAATTTCAGCTCCACCACAGCTAACAGTGAGGGTAACTGAGATAAAGTTCAGATTAGAATCACTGGTTGATGAGAGCATGTGGCACTCCTTAAGGAATAACTATACATTTGTGTTTAGTATCAGTATCCTACGAAACAAAATCACCTCAATTTTAATCATTTGATACTTCAAGTTCAATCAACACAGTTATCAACAAAATTGCAAAAATGGCCCTACTTTGAAGATGGAAAATGTAGGACCATGCTATTTTTAAATAACGGACATGAAAACTGGGAAAAGAAATACATTTGTATTCAAGAAAACCCCCCAAAGGTTTAACTGAACTATTGAACCATATTTGAAAGAATGGTCACTTGCGATTTCATGGGCCAGGTCAGCTTTGGGCCGCTGCAAATCAGGGATCCCTGATGCACAAGCTGGCCCTACCCGACAGTAAATGCCATTGGTTACAGAACATGGGACATGAACTGACACAGGCAGAAGCTAAGGACGGGGATTATTCAAGGCTACAGAAATAAGCAGCGATATCATGGGCACAAAATCTGGTAGCAGGAGTAATGCTGCACTCCTGCTGACTAACAATCTACAAATTTCTGAGTGATATTTTCATACCCCTTTTATCAGTTAAAAATCAGCATCAATCTAGGACTGATCAACATCTGTCAGTTTTGTCACATTTAATTACACATTGGGCGAAGTGCAGTTTGAGCTAATAACATTTACCATTCGAACGTGATCCAGATCATCTTGAAAACATGTGCAGAGAGGCAGAGAGCGAGGCGGGGCGAGAGAGGGGGGAGCGGGGGCGCGGAGCGGGAGCGCGAGAATGGGGGGAGCGGGTTCGCGAGAGAGGGGGGAGCGGGCTCGCGAGAGAGGGGGGAGCGGGCACGTGATGTGGGGTGGGATGGGGGGAGCAGGTGTGCTAGGCGGGGTGAGAAGGGGGAAGCGGGCGCGCGAGGCGGGACGAGAGAGGGGGGAGCGGGCGTGCGAGGCGGGACGAGAGAGGGGGGAGCAGGCGTGCGAGGCGGGACGAGAGAGGGGGGAGCGGGCGCGCGAGGTGGGACGAGAGAGGGGGAGTGGGCGCGCGAGGCGGGACGAGAGAGGGGGGAGCGGGCGCGCGAGGGGGTCACAGGCGGGCGAGCGAGGGGGCGGGACGCGCGAGCAGGCGAGCGAGGGGGGAGCAGGCGGGCGAGCGAGCGGGCGAGAGAGGAGCGGGAGTGAGTGGGGGGGAGCAGCCGCGCGGAAGAGGGGGAAGCGGGCACGGTACGCGGGGCGAGATGGTGCGAGATGGGGGGAGCGGGCGCGCGAGAGGGGGGGGAGTGGGCGCGCGTGAGGGGGGGCAGGCGCGCGAGAAAGAGGAGCGGTGCGCGCGAGAGAGAGGAGCGGGCGCGAGAGGGGGGGGAGCGGGCGCGCGAGAGGGGGGCGGCGGGCGCGCAAGAGAGGGCGCGCAGGCGCGCGAGAGAGGGGGAGCGGGAGTGAGAGGGGGGAGCAGCCGCGCGGAAGAGGGCGAGCGGGCACGGTACGCGGGGCGAGATGGTGCGAGATGGGGGGAGCGGGCGCGCGAGGGGGGCGGAGTGGGCGCGCAGAGAGAGTAGCGGGTGCGAGAGGGGGGAGCGGGCGCGCGACAGGGGGGAGCGGGGGCGCGAGAGGGGGGAGCGGGCGCGCGATAGGGGGGAGCGGGCGGGCGAGCGAGGGGGGGAGCGGGCGGCGAGCGAGGGGGGAGCGGGCGGGCGAGCGAGGGGGGAGCGGCGCGCGATGGGGGAACTGCCACGCGGGAGGGGGGGAGCGGGCGCATGAGGCGGGCTGAAGAGGGGGGGAGCGGGCGCGCGAGGCGGAGCGAGAGAGGGAGAGCGGGCGCAGCGAGGCAGGCGAGAGGGGGTGAGTGGGCTCGCGAGAGAGGGGGAGCGGGCACGCTACGTGGGGTGGGATGAGGGTAGCGGGTGTGCGAGGCTGGGGGAGAAGGGGGAAGCGGGCGCGGGAGAGGGGGGAGCGGGCGCGCGAGGGGGAACTGCCGCGCGATTGGGGAACGGCTCGCGCGGGAGGGAGGAAGCGGGAGGCGCGAGGTGGACCAAAGAGGGGGGAGCAGGCGCGCGAGAGTGGGGGGAGCAGGCGCGCGAGGGGGGATCGGAGCGGCGCGAGAGTGGGGAGCGGGCGCGCGAGAGGGGGGAGCGGCGCGCAAGAGGGGGGAGCGGTAGCGCGCGAGAGGGGGAGCGGGCGCGCGAGGCGGGGCAAGAGAGGGAGAGCGGGCGAGAGAGGGGAGCGGGAGTGAGTGGGGGGGAGCAGCCGCGCGAAAGAGGGGGAGTGGGCACGGTACGCGGGGCGAGATGGTGCGAGATGGGGGGAGCGGGCGCGCGAGAGTGGGGGGGAGCGGGCGTGCGAGAGAGAGGAGCGAGCGAGAGAGGGGGGGAGCGGGCGTGCGAGAGAGAGGAGCGGGCGCGTGAGGGGGGGGGAGCGGGGCGCGCGAGAGGGGGGAGCGGGCGCGCGAGAGGGGGGGAGCGGGCGCGAGAGGGGGGGAAGCGGCGAGCGAGCGAGAGGAGAGGCGGGGCGCGCGAGAGAGGGGGAGCGGGCGCGCGAGCGCAGGCGCGCGAGATAGGGGGAGGCGAGCGCGAGCGGGGGAGCGGGCGGGCGAGCGAGGGGGGAGCGGGCGGGCCAGCGAGGGGGGAGCGGGCGCGCGATGCGGGGGGAGCGGGCGCGGCGAGCGAGGGGGAGCGGGCGGGCGAGCGAGGGGGGAGCGGGCGGGCGAGCGAGGGGGGAGCGGGCGGGCGAGCGAGGGGGGGAGCGCGCGCGCGATGGGGGAACTGCCACGCGGGAGGGGAGGAGCGGGGCGCGCGAGCGAGGGGGGAGCGGGCAAGCGAGGGGGAGCGGCGCGGGCGTGCGAGAGAGAGGAGCGAGCGAGAGAGGGGGGGAGCGGGCGTGCGAGAGAGAGTAGCGGGCGCGCGAGAGCGGGGGAGCGGGCGCGAGAGGCGGGCGAGCAGGCGCGCGAGAGAGGGGTACGTGGGCGCGCGAGAGAGGGGGAGCGGGCACGCGAGGGGGGAAGCGGGCGCGCGAGAGAGAGGAGCGGGCGCGTGAGAGAGAGGGAGCGGGTGCGCGAGCGCAGGCGCGCGAGAGAGGGGGCACGGGCACGCAAGAGAGGGGAGCGGGCGTGCGAAGCGGGGGGAGCGGGCGGGCGAGCGAGGGGGGAGCGGGCGGGCGAGCGAGGGGGGAGCGGGCGGACGAGCGAGGGGGGAGCGGGCGCGCGAGAGGGGGGAGCGGACGCGCGAAGCGGGGGAGCGGGCGCGCGAGCGAGGGGAGCGGGCGGGCGAGCGAGGGGGGAGTGGGCGCGCGATGGGGGAACTGCCACGCGGGAGGGGAGGAGTGGGCGCGCATGCGAGGGGGAGCGGTCGAGCGAGGGGGGAGCGGGCGGGCGAGCGAGGGGGGAGCGGTCGGGCCAGCGAGGAGGGAGCGGGCGCGCGAAGCAAGGGGAGCGGGCGCTGCGAGCGAGGTGAAGCGGGCGAGGTGAGCGGGCGAGCGAGGGGGGAGCGGGCGGGCGAGCGAGGGGGGGGGAGCGGGCACGCGATGGGGGAACTGCCACGCGGGGAGGGGGGAAGCGGGCGCACGAGGCGGGCTGAAGAGGGGGGGAGCGGGCGCGGAGAGGGGGAGCGGGCGCGCGAGGGGGAACGGGCGCGCGATTGGGGAATGGCCGCGTGGGAGGGGGGAGCAGGTGCGCGAGGGGGGGGAGCGGGAGTGAGTGGGGGGGAGCAGCCGCGCGGAAGAGGGGGGAGTGGGCACCGTACGCGGGGCGAGATGGTGCGAGATGGGGGGTGCGGGCGCGCGAGAGGGCGGGGGGGGGGAGCGGGCGTGCGAGAGAGAGGAGCGGGCGCGCGAGGGGGGGAGCAGGCGCGCGAGGGGGTGGGAGCGGGCGCGCGAGGGGGTGGGAGCGGCGGCGCGAGGGGGGTGGAGCGGGCGCGCGAGGGGGGGAGCGGGCGCGAGAGGCGGGGCGCATGGGCGCGCGAGAGAGGGGGAGCGGGCACGCGAGGGGGGAAGCGGGCGCGAGAGAGAGGGGGAGCGGGCGCGCGAGAGAGGGGGAGCGGGCGCGCGAGAGAGGGGGAGCGGGGCGCGCGAGAGGGGAGCGGGCGCACGAAGCGGGGGGAGCTGGCGGGCGAGCGAGGGGGTAGCAGGCGGGCCAGCGAGGGGGGAGCGGGGCGGGCGAGAGGGGGAGCAGGCGAGCGAGGGGGAGCGGGGGAGCGAGAGGGGGGAGCGGGCGAGCGAGAGGGGGGAGCGGGAGCGAGCGAGGGGGGGAGCGGGCGCGCGAGAGGGGGGAGCGGGGAGCGCGATAGGGGGGAGCGGGGCGCGCGAGGCGGGGCGAGAGGGGGGAGCAGGCGAGCGAGGGGAGCGGGCTCGCGTGAGGGGGGCGGGGCGCGCGAGAAGGGGGGAGCGGGGCGCGCGAGAGGGGAGGAGCGGGCACGCGAGAGGGGGGGAGCGGGCGCGAGAGGGGGGGAGCAGGCGCGCGTGGGGGGGGAGCGGGCGCGCGTGGGGGGGGGAGCGGGCGCGCGTGAGGGGGGAAGCGGGCGCGCGAGGGGGGAGCGGGCGCGCGAGGCGGGGCGAGAGTGCACGCGTGGCGGGGCGAGAGAGGGAGGAGCGGGCTCGCGTGAGGGGTGCGGGCGCGCGAGAGGGGGGAGCGGGCCCGAGAGAGAGGGGAGCGGGCGCGAGAGGCGGGGCGAGCCAGGGGGAAGCGGGCGAGCTAGGCAGGGGGAGCGGGTGCGCGAGGTGGGGCGAGAGGGGTGGGAGCGGGCGCGCGAGCGAGGGGGAGCGGGCGCGCGATGGAGGGCGAGCGGGCGGGCGAGGGAGGGGGAGCGGGCGGGCGAGGGTGGGGGAGCGGGCGGGCGAGCGAGGGGGGGTGGGCGTGCGGGCAAGCGAGGGGGGCGGGCGGGCGGGCGAGCGGGTGCGGGCGAGCGAGGGGGGCGGGCGAGGGGGGGCGGGCGAGCGAGGTGGGGGGCGGGGGGGGCGAGCGAGGGGGGCGGGCGGGCGAGGGTGGGGGCGTGCGGGAAAGTGTGGGTGGACGGGCAAGTGTGGGTGGACGGGCAATGCGGGCACGGGCGGGCAAGGGGCGACGGGCGGGCGGGCGAGAGAGGCGGAGCAGGCAGGCGAGAGGGGGGAGCAGGCGCGGGCGTGCGAGGGGGGGAGCGGCCGTGCCAGAGAGGGGGGAGCGGGCAAGCTGGGCGAGGCAAGATGGGGGGTGCGGGCGCCTGAGGCGGGGGCGAGAGAGGTAGGAGCGGGCGCGCTAGATGGGGCGAGAGTGTGCACGAGGCAGGGCAAGAGAGGGGGAGCGGGCGTGCGAGGCAGGGCGAGAGATGGGGGAGCGGGCGAGCGAGGCGGGCCGAGAGAGGGGGGCGAGCGAGGGGGGAGCGGGCGAGCTAGGCAGGGGGAGCGGGTGCGCGAGGCGAGGCGAGGCGAGAGAGGTGGAAGCGGGCGAGCGAGAGTGGAGCGGGCGAGCTCGGCGGAGCGAGAGAGGGGGGAGCGGGCGAGTGACGTGGGGCGAGAGAAGGGAGAGCAGGCGAGCGAGGTGGGGCGAGAGAAGGGGGAGCAGGCGAGCGAGGCGGGGCGAGAGAGGGGGAGTGGGCGAGCTAGAGAGGGGGGAGCAGGCGAGTGAGGTGTGGCGAAAGGGGGTGAGCGGGGCGAGCGAGGTGGGGCGAAAGGGGGGGAGCGGGCGAGAGAGGCGGGGCGAGAGACGGGGGAGCGCAAGTGAGGCAGGGCGGGAGACAGAGCGCGAGCGAGGCGGGGCGAGGGCGAGAGAGAGAGCGCGAGCGAGGAAGGGCGAGAGAGAAAGCGCGAGCGAGGCGGGGCAGGTGAGCGAGAGAGGGCGAGGGAGAGACCGGCGGGCGAGGGAGAGACCGGCGGGCGAGGGAGAGGGAGGTCGGGGGCGAGCAAGGGAGAGAAAGAAGGGGGTGTCGAGTGAGGGAGAGGCAAGAGTGTGAAAGGTGGGCAAGAGGACCGAGAGAGCGCAAGAGGGGTTGAGAGAATAGAAAGGGGAGCAAGGAGCGGGGTGCGATGAGGGAGACTCCATAAGTAATGGTGCAGGAGCAAAAAGAGAAGCCATCGCAGATGATTCTTTGGCTACGACTGGATAGATTGGAATGGAACCAAGTGAGCTCGACAATGGAGGAGAGGGGTTGGAGGAGGATGGTGCGGTCAACCGTGTCAAAGGCTGCAGACAGGTTGGAAGGATGAGGAGGGATAGTTTACCATGGTCACAGTCACATAGGATGCCATTTGTGATTTTCATATGGCTGTTTCAGTGCTGTGACAGCGTTGGAAACCTGATTGGAGGGGTTCAAACATCGAGTTGCAGGATTTTGGAGGCAACAACACGTTCAAGGACTTTGATGAGGAAAGGGAGGTTGGAGATGGGGCGGGAGTTTGCACGGGTGGGTTTTTTGAGGAAGGGTGATGACGACAGATTTGAAGGGGAGGACAGTACCAGAGGAGAGGGAGCCATTAACAATATCAGCTAGCATGGGGGCTAGGAAGAGAAGTTGGGCAGTCAGCAGTTTAGTGGGAATAGGGTGAAGACAGCAGGAGGTGGATCTCATGGACGAGATGAGCTTAGAGAGGGCATGGGGAGAGACTAGAGAAAGATGCACTGCTTGGCGATTGAGCTGTAAAGATGTCCGCCAATTTGTGGATACTGCTGGTTAGATAGAATTTTAATTACACTTTTTATTTCTGCATATCTAAATCGCAGTTGCATCTGGAGATGAGTCATTCCAATTGCCATCTTTCTGCTAACCTTTTTCAGCTACAGCCTGGAGAGAGGGCGAGATCTGGAACTGAATTGCGTGTTTGTTTACGTTGTGGTGCCCCCCTTTCTCAGGGATTGCTTAAATACTGAGGGATGCAGCTCCGAGGACTGCTCTTTGCCCTGGCGGCTCCATTTACTGCTTCACTTCTCCAGGTTGTTGTTCAACTTCAGCACACAAGCCGATGGGCATCTGTTTCTGTTTGTAATCAAATTTCTTGCTTTCCGCTGCTTCCACTCAGTCTTCCGTGTTGGCTCGTGTTTCCTTGTAAGCCGATGTTATTTGAGCGGACAGTATTTGAGCAATCAGTACCTCTCGTGTGTGTGCGGCTGCCATTCTACAACTTATGAACATATGTGTATTTGTTTTGGCAAGTTTCTTTTTGCTCTGAATTGCTAGCTATCAAATTTAGACCGCACAGGTTGCTTTAAGAGTATTGTCTGTTCAATTTGCCTGTTCCTAGGAGGTAGCAATCACAAGATTTCTGTTGACAGAGTACCTGGAGATTACTCATGGTGCAGGTTGGGGCTCTCACGTAACATTAGGTACTGCCCATTGTTCTCAATCAGGCATGTAAGGGTACAGTTATAGCAACCCCCACAAGTGCAGTATCTTTGTAACCCTGAGACCACACACCGTTTTCAATATATAATAGGTAGCGGCGGTAATGCCACATAGGTTATAGCATCAGAGCCACTGATTGACAGTGTCTAAGTCAAATTCTATTTTTATCAAAATATTTTCTGGAATTTTTACTGCTAGTTTTGGGGTTGATTTACACAACTCTGCCCATTATTTTGCAAAACCTACAAATAAGTGGTATATATATTCATTTACTAATGTGTATTTCATTTTTATGCAGTACCATTGATAAAGCCAAGCATAGCAAGATGGTATGCAAGATGCACCAGTTGCAGGTAGATATCTACACCTGAAATTTCTGCGGGGTTTCTCCAGCAGGACATCGATGGAACTCCCCAGAGAAATGGTGGAAATGGCTAAAAACAGCTGTTTGGACCAATTCTCGGAGATTTTCACCAATCTTCCATCTAAGTTACGGCAGGAGATCAGGAGAGCCCCACAGAAATTCAAGGTCCTAATATGTAGCAGTAATAGAGATTGAGAATGGGGTTTATCTACACTTGGGGCAGTCCTGGGCTTTGGTAACATTAGCTAAAGGTGCTGGGATTTGACAGCACTACAGTGGGGCTGCTGGAGTACGGTAGTATGGGGGAGGGGACTCTTGATTTGGAATCACTGTGGGAGGAGGTACTCAGGATTTGGTACAACTATGGAAGGTGAACCCGAGGTTTGGCAACACTGGTGGATTCCTAGTCTATCAGTGGTGAGAGAGGTAGTGAGACACCCCTGCGTGGTGCGTGTCATTAGTGAGAGGTGGTGAGATACCTCTCCAGTTTCTGGCAGTATGGTTTTGCGACTTTCCAAGGGATCATTACAGACACTAAATTTGTTGTTTTGTGATTGGTTCCTGAACATTAATCTGTGCGTGTAACGCTCTCTATCGCAGTTGTAAAAAATCTAAAACATTGTAATTGCCAACTGCTAAACAGATGATATTTGGTTGCTACTTGAAAAAAATGAATGCAAAATAAGATGAGGAAAGGCACAGTGTCAATCTGCCTCCCATAGCTGTTGGTGGTCAGAAAGTTTACATTGTCGAACCAATACCACCACCCAGGTGATAACTAGAGGCATTCTGTTTGATTTCACATTCACCACAGCGTGCGTGCGAGCGTATAATATGCTTTCCGAAGTTTATAGAACACCAACCAAAAACTACGTTAGGTGTATAATCGTAGACATTTTTTAAAAAGACGACTTTCTCGCATAAGTGCACAAACACCAGCCACTAGTGTAACACTCAAAATAAATGCTACCTGGATGCAGCTTTTCACATTTGTGCTCTCACTTTCTGCAAATCATTTTTTTTAAAAACTGAGCCCAAACTGTAGAAGCTCAGGCTGATCAAGCTCAGCAAAGCAATCAGGCAGAGTCAACATGGCTTTGTGAAAGGGAAATCGTGTTTGACTCATTTATTAGAGTTCTTTGAGGAAGTAACAAGCAATGTGGATAAAGAGGATCCTGTGGATGTGGTGTACTTGGATTTCCAGAAGGCATTTGACAAGGTGCCACATCAAAGGCTACTACACAAAATAAGAGCTCATGTTGTTGGGGGTAACATATTAGCATGGATAAAGGATTGGTTAGCTAACAGGAAACAGAGAGTGGGCATAAATGGGTCATTTTCAGGTTGGCAAGATATAACGAGTGGAGTGCTACAGGGATCAGTGCTTGGGCCTCAACTATTTACAATCTATATCAATGACTTGGATGAAGGGGCCGAATGTATGGTTGCTAAATTTGTTGATGACACAAAGGTCGGTAGGAAAATAAGTTGTGAAGAGGACATAAGGAGTCTGCAAAGGGATATAGATAGGTTAAGTGAGTGGGCAAAAATTTGGCAGATGGAGTATAATGTGGGAAAATGTGAACTTGTCCACTTTGGCAGGAGGAATAGAAAAGCAGTATATTATTTAAATGGAGAGAGATTGCAGAACTCTGAGGTACAGAGGGATCTGGGTATCCTAGTACATGAATCACAAAAAGTTAGCATGCAGGTACAGCAAGTGATTAGGAAGGCAAATAGAATGTTGTCATTCATTGCACAGGGAATGGAATATAAAAGTAGAGATGTTTTGCTATAGTTGTACAGGGCATTGGTGAGACCACATCTAGAATACTGTGTGCAGGTTTGGTTTCCTTATTTAAGAAAGGACATAATTGCTTTGGAGGCGGTTCAGAGAAGGTGCACTCGACTGATTCCTGGGATGAGGGGGTTATCTTATGAGGAAAGGTTGGACAAGTTGGGCCTATAGACATTGGAGTTTAGAAGAATGAGAGATGATCTTATTGAAACATAAGATCCTGAGAGGATGTTTCCCCTTGTGGGAGAGACTAGAACTAGGTGACACAGTTTAAAAATAAGGGGTCTCCCATTTAAGTCGGAGAGGAGGAGAAATGTTTTCTCTCTGAGGGTCGTGAGTCTGTAGAACTCCCTTCCCCAGAGAGCGGTGGAGGTCGGGTCATTGAATATTTTCAAGGCCGAGTTAGATTAACATGGGAGTCAAAGGTTATAGTAGGTAGACGGGAAAGTAGGGTTGAGATCACAATCAGATCAGACATGATCTTAACAAATGACAGAGCAGGCTTGAGGGGCCGAATGGCCTACTCCTGCTCTTAATTCGTATGTTTGTAAGCTGAAGGGAATGATAGCAACACTTCAGCTGACTAAATGCTCCTGAGACATCCTGAGAAAATAGGTATACTGTACATGATCAGACTACATAATCTGCATTCAGGCATCAGAGTCAAAACTCTGGCACAATAGTTAAGGCCAAGCCCAGACTTTTGGCAGAGGCCTTCAAGTAAAAGCTTTAATGAAGGCATTAAAAGCCACAAAAGACAATAGATAAATTTAATCAAGTTACTGTGAAATATCTATCAATTTTTAAAATTTTGTTCAAACTTACATTTGAACTTTAGAAATGTCCATTACTGAGGAAAAAAGGGTAGGCAAATTTTTTTTAAAACAGAAAATATTGAATGTTTTGTAGAAAAATGATACCGCATCATCTAGTGGCACAACATAACAGTTACAGAGTTTTTAAAAATTCATTCATGAGATGTGGGCATCGAAGGCAAAGCCAGCATTTATTGCCCATCTCTAATTGCCCTTGAAAAGGTACTGGCGAGCCACCTTCTTGAACTGCTGCAGTCCGTGTGGTGAAGGTTCTTCCACAGTATTGTTAGGTAGGGAGTTCCAGGATTTTGACCCAGCGACGATGAAGGAACGGCGATATATTTCCAAATCAGGATGGCGTGTGACTTGGAGGGGAACGTGCAGGTGGTGGTGTTCCCATACGCCTGCAGCCCTCGGTCTGGTCCTTCTAGGTGGTAGAGGTCGCTAGTTTGGGAGGTGCTGTCGAAGAAGCCTTGGCGAGTTGCTGCAGTGCATCCTGTGGATGGTACAAACTGCAGCTACAGGGCGCTGGTGGTGAAGGGAGTGAATGATTAAGGTGGTGGATGGGGTACCAATCAAGCGGGCTGCTTTGTCCTGGATAAATATTGTTATTTAACATTGGAATTTCAATTAGAGTGCTGCTGAGTATTGCAGGTAAGTACTGACATTTTAACATTGTAAAATGCTTTGTAATTTCTAATGGGAATTCCAATGTAAAATTGTGACACAAGAAATGGTTTTTGGACAGGAAGTGCACACTATACACAAGATTTAATATAAAAAGGTAAAAAAAATGCTGGGCAGTCATTTATGAATAAGAGTAATCAAGGTCACTTATTTACAACTTTCAGAGAAAATGAACAAACGCAAATCCCCCAATTACTATGTAATAGAAATAGAATTTGTCTTAATCGGTGATGGTAAATTAGCAGCCCTAATAATACATTGTACATTACATGGCATAACACCCCTATTGCTATAAAACACCCTATGTTCTAACTGTGAGCACCACCACTCCTGATCAAGCATAAAAACTCATGAGGAATGGATTACCCAAGGGGGAGGGAAGGGATATACTTGCCTTAGAGACGGTGCAACGAAGGTTCACCAGATTGATTCCTGGGATGAGAGGGTTGACCTATGAGGAGAGATTGAGAAGAATGGACCTGTATTCTCTGGAGCTTAGAAGAATGAGAGGTGATCACATTGAAACGTATAAAATTCTTAGAGGGCTTGACAGGGTAGATGTTGAGAGGCTGTTTCCCCTGGCTGGAGAACTAGAGGGCATAGTCTCAGGATAAGGGGTGGCCGACTTGGGACTGAGATGAGGAATTTCTTCACTCAGAAGGTTGTGAATCTTTGGAATTCTCTACCCCAGAGGGCTCTGGATGCTCAGTCGTTGGGTATATTCAAGACTGAGATAGATACATTTTTGGACTCTAAGGGAATTTTTTTTTTTTTTATTCGTTCACGGGATGTGGGCGTCGCTGGCGAGGCCGGCATTTATTGCCCATCCCTAATTGCCCTCGAGAAGGTGGTGGTGAGCCGCCTTCTTGAACCGCTGCAGTCCGTGTGGTGACGGTTCTCCCACAGTGCTGTTAGGAAGGGAGTTCCAGGATTTTGACCCAGCGACAATGAAGGAACGGCGATATATTTCCAAGTCGGGATGGTGTGTGACTTGGAGGGGAACGTGCAGGTGGTGTTGTTCCCATGCGCCTGCTGCCCTTGTCCTTCTAGGTGGTAGAGGTCGCGGGTTTGGGAGGTGCTGTCGAAGAAGCCTTGGCGAGTTGCTGCAGTGCATCCTGTGGATGGTACACACTGCAGCCACAGTGCGCCGGTGGTGAAGGGAGTGAATGTTTAGGGTGGTGGATGGGGTGCCAATCAAGCGGGCTGCTTTATCTTGGATGGTGTCGAGCTTCTTGAGTGTTGTTGGAGCTGCACTCATCCAGGCAAGTGGAGAGTATTCCATCACACTCCTGACTTGTGCCTTGCAGATGGTGGAAAGGCTTTGGGGAGTCAGGAGGTGAGTCACTCACCGCAGAATACCCAGCCTCTGACCTGCTCTCGTAGCCACAGTATTTATATGGCTGGTCCAGTTAAGTTTCTGGTCAATGGTGACCCCCAGGATGTTGATGGTGGGGGATTCGGCGATGGTAATGCCGTTGAATGTCATGGGGAGGTGGTTAGACTCTCTCTTGTTGGAGATGGTCATTGCCTGGCACTTACCTGGCGCAAATGTTACTTGCCACTTATGAGCCCAAGCCTGGATGTTGTCCAGGTCTTGCTGCATGCAGGCTCGGACTGCTTCATTATCTGAGGGGTTGCAAATGGAACTGAACACTGTGCAGTCATCAGCGAACATCCCCATTTCTGACCTTATGATGGAGGGAAGGTCATTGATGAAGCAGCTGAAGATGGTTGGGCCTAGGACACTGCCCTGAGGAACTCCTGCAGCAATGCCCTGGGGCTGAGATGATTGGCCTCCAACAACCACTACCATCTTCCTTTGTGCTAGGTATGACTCCAGCCACTGGAGAGTTTTCACCCTGATTCCCATTGACTTCAATTTTACTAGGGCTCCTTGGTGCCACACTCGGTCAAATGCTGCCTTGATGTCAAGGGCAGTCACTCTCACCTCACCTCTGGAATTCAGCTCTTTTGTCCATGTTTGGACCAAGGCTGTAATGAGGTCTGGAGCCGAGTGGTCCTGGCGGAACCCAAACTGAGCATCGGTGAGCAGGTTATTGGTGAGTAAGTGCCGCTTGATAGCACTGTCGACGACACCTTCCATCACTTTGCTGATGATTGAGAGTAGACTGATGGGGCGGTAATTGGCCGGATTGGTTTTGTCCTGCTTTTTGTGGACAGGACATACCTGGGCAATTTTCCACATTGTCGGGTGGATGCCAGTGTTGTAGCTGTACTGGAACAGCTTGGCTAGAGGCGCAGCTAGTTCTGGAGCACAAGTCTTCAGCACTACAGCTGGGATGTTGTCGGGGCCCATAGCCTTTGCTGTATCCAGTGCACTCAGCCGTTTCTTGATATCACGTGGAGTGAATCGAATTGGCCGAAGACTGGCTTCCGTGATGGTGGGGATATCGGGAGGAGGCTGAGATGGATCATCCACTCGGCACTTCTGGCTGAAGATGGTTGCAAACGCTTCAGCCTTGTCTTTTGCACTCACGTGCTGGACTCCGCCATCATTGAGGATGGGGATGTTTGCAGAGCCTCCTCCTCCCGTCAGTTGTTTAATTGTCCACCACCATTCACGACTGGATGTGGCAGGACTGCAGAGCTTTGATCTGATCCGTTGGTTGTGGAATCGCTTAGCTCTGTCTATAGCATGTTGCTTCCGCTGTTTAGCATGCATGTAGTCCTGAGTTGTAGCTTCACCAGGTTGGCACCTCATTTTTAGGTACGCCTGGTGCTGCTCCTGGCATGCTCTTCTACACTCCTCATTGAACCAGGGTTGATCCCCTGGCTTGTTGGTAATGGTAGAGTGAGGAATATGCCGGGCCATGAGGTTACAGATTGTGCTGGAATACAATTCTGCTGCTGCTGATGGCCCACAGCGCCTCATGGATGCCCAGTTTTGAGCTGCTAGATCTGTTCTGAATCTATCCCATTTAGCACGGTGGTAGTGCCACACAACACGTTGGATGGTGTCCTCAGAGCGAAGACGGGATTTCATCTCCACGAGGACTGTGCGGTGGTCACTCCTACCAATACTGTCATGGACAGATGCATTTGCGACAGGTAGATTGGTGAGGACGAGGTCAAGTAAGTTTTTCCCTCGTGTTGGTTCGCTCACCACCTGCCGCAGGCCCAGTCTAGCTGGTAATGGTAGAGTGAGGAATATGCCGGGCCATGAGGTTACAGATTGTGCTGGAATACAATTCTGCTGCTGCTGATGGCCCACAGCGCCTCATGGATGCCCAGTTTTGAGCTGCTAGATCTGTTCTGAATCTATCCCATTTAGCACGGTGGTAGTGCCACACAACACGTTGGATGGTGTCCTCAGAGCGAAGACGGGATTTCATCTCCACGAGGACTGTGCGGTGGTCACTCCTACCAATACTGTCATGGACAGATGCATTTGCGACAGGTAGATTGGTGAGGACGAGGTCAAGTGAGTTTTTCCCTCGTGTTGGTTCGCTCACCACCTGCCGCAGGCCCAGTCTAGCAGCTATGTCCTTCAGGACTCGGCCAGCTCGGTCAGTAGTGGTGCTACCGAGCCACTCTTGGTGATGGACATTGAAGTCCCCCACCCAGAGTATATTTTGTGCCCTTGCTACCCTCAGTGCTTCCTCCAAGTGGTGTTCAACATGGAGGAGGACTGATTCATCAGCTGAGGGAGGACGGTAGGTGGTAATCAGCAGGAGGTTTCCTTGCCCATTTTTGACCTGATGCCATGAGATTTCATGGAGTCCAGAGTCAATGTTGAGGACTCCCAGGGCCACTCCCTCCTGACTGTATATCACTGTACCGCCACCTCTGGTGGGTCTGTCTTGCCGGTGGGACAGGACATACCCAGGGATGGTGATGGAAGAGTCTGGGACGTTGGCTGAAAGATATGATTCTGTGAGTATGGCTATGTCAGGCTGTTGCTTGACTGGTTTGTGGGACAGCTCTCCCAATTTTGGCACAAGTCCCCAGATGTTAGTAAGGAGGACCTTGCAGGGTCGACTGGGCTTGGTGTTTTGCCGTTGTCGTGTCCGGTGCCTAGTGGTCCGATGCCGGGTGGTCCGTCCGGTTTTATTCTTATTATGACTTTTCGTAGCGAGATTTTACAACTGAGTGGCTTGCTAGGCCATTTCAGAGGGCAATTAAGAATCAACCACATTGCTGTGGGTCTGGAGTCACATATAGGCCAGACCGGGTAAGGGCGGCAGGCTTCCTTCCCTAAAGGACATTAGTGAACCAGATGGGTTTTTTACGACAATCCGGTAGTTTCATGGCCATCATTACTGATACTAGTATTTTAATTCCAGATTTTTATTTAATTAATTGAATTTAATTAATTGAATTTAAATTCGCCAGCTGCCGTGGCGGGATTTGAACTCATGACTCTGGATTTTAGTCCAGGCCTCTGGATTCCTAGCCCAGTAACATAACCACTATGCTACCGTACCCGATAGGCTATGGGGATCAAGCGGGAAACGGAGTTGAGGTTGTAGATCAGCCATGACGGACCAGGCTCGAGCGGCTGTATGGCCTACTCCTGCTCCTATTTCTTCACCTTTGGAACCTGAATTCAAATCCAGATAGAGCTTATGGGATGCAATCTCCTACACCTGTTGGCTTTAAGGGTCCTGTGTGAAATGGGGTTGGGCTTTTCTACCTATTTACTAGTGGCTACAGGCCCAAAATACAAAAGCTGCTGATACATTGCGGCGGGAGCTGGAATAACATCCCGCTTGTGCAATAGAAAGTGCTTTTCTGAAGCTGGCACCGAAGCACATTGGATGCTTTCTTTACTCTGCCCCAACAATCATGATATACTTGTCCTGAGAGATTTTGATGTTGGGTACCAGAAACAGGCAATTGGCCTTTTATCATCGTGAAATATAGAGGACTAGAAATACATTCACATTACATAGTTCGGGTTTCCTTATGTTTGTATCTGATTAACTCCAGCGTTTCTAAATAAATGTTAACTTTATGTGACCTTTTAGGTCATGTGCTTGAAGAATGTCCAAATCTGAATTTTTGAAATACTTTAAATTCACTAAAACTGCAGTAAGATAAGAGATCAGATAAGAAATAGGAGCAGGAGTAGGCCATACGGCCGCTCGAGCCTGCTCCGTCATTCAATCAGATCATGGCTGATCTTCAACCTCAACTCCATTTCCCGCTCGATCCCCATATCCCTAGATTCCCTTAGAGTCCAAAAATGTATCTATCTCAGTTTTGAATATACCCAAAAACTAAGCATCCAGAGCCCTCTGGGGTAGAGAATTCCAAAGATTCACAACCCTCTGAGTGAAGAAATTCCTCATCTCAGTCCCAAATCGGCCACCCCTTATCCTGAGACTATGCCCCCTAGTTCTAGTTCTCCAGCCAGGGGAAACAGCCTCTCAACAGCTACCCTGTCAAGCCCTCTAAGAATTTTATACGTTTCAATGTGATCACCTCCCATTCTTCTAAACTCCAGAGAATACAGGTCCATTCTTCTCAATCTCTCCTCATAGGTCAAACCTCTCATCCCAGGAATCAATCCAGTGAACCTTTGCTGCACCGTCTCGAAGGCAAGTATATCCCTTCCTTAGGTAAGAAGAACAAAACTGCACACAGTACTCCAGGTGAGGTCTCACCCAAGCCCTGTATAATTGTAGTAAGACTTCCTTACTATTGTACTACAACCTCCTTGCAATAAAAGCCAACATACCATTTGCCTTCCTAATTGCTTGCTGTACCTGCATGTTAACTTGCTGTGTTTTGTGGACAAGGACACCCAATTCCCTCTGAACACAAACATTTAATAGTTTCTCACCATTCTTAATATTCTGTTTTTCTATTCTTCCTACCAAAGTGAATGACCTCACATTTCCCCACATTATAATCCATCTGCCACCTTGCCCACTCACTTAATCTATCTATATCCCTTTGCAGACACTCTATCCTCCTCACAGCTTACTTTCCCATCTAGCTTTGTATTGTCAGCAATCTTGGATACATTACACTCAGTCCCTTCATCTAAGTCATTGATATGGATCGTAAATAGCTAAGGCCCAAGCACTGATCCTTGTGGCACTCCACTAGTTACAGTCTGCCAACCTGAAAATGACCCGTTTATTCCTACTCTGTTTTCTGTCCGTTAACCAATCCTCTATCCATGCTAATGTATTACCCCCAACCCCATGAGCCCTTATCTTGTATAACAACCTCATATGGCACCTTATCAAATGCCTTTTGAAAATCCAAATATACTACATTCACTGGTTTCCCCTTAACTACCCTGCTAGTTACATCCTCAAAAAACTCAAATAGATTTGTCAAACACAATTTCCCTTTCATAAAACCATGCTGACTCCACCTAATCATGATTTTCCAAGTGCCTTGTTACCACTTCCTCAATAATGGATTCCAGCATTTTCCCGACGACTGATGTCAGGCTAACTGGCCTGTGGTTCCGTTTTCCTAGAGTGGTGAATCCTCTTATCAAAGTCTGGTTCAACACGTACGCCGACAACACCCAGCTCTACCTCACCACCACCTCCCTCGACACTCTGTCTCTCCCGCTCTCGCTCTCTCTCATTTGTCACACTGCTTGTCCGACATCCAGTACTGGATGGCAAAAATTTCCTCCAATATTGGGAAGACCGAAATCATCATCTTTGGTCCCCACCACAAACTCCGTTCCCTCGTCACCGCTCCATTCCTCTCCCTGGCCACTGTCTGAGGCTGAACCAGACCATTTGCAACCTTGACGTCCTATTTGACCTCGAGATAAGCTTCCGACCACATAACTCCTCCATCACCAAGGCTACCTACTTCCACCTCCGTAACATCGCCCATCTCATCTTCTGCTGAAACCCTCATCCATGCCTTTCTTACCTCCAAACTGGACTATTCCAATGATCTCCTTGCCATCTTCCATCTTCCAACCTTCATAAACTCCATAAGCTCATCCAAAACTCTACTGCCCGTATCCTAACTTGCACCAAGTCCCGTTCTCCCATCACCCCTGTGCTCGCTGACCTACATTGGCTCCCAGTCTGGGAATGCCTCGATCTTAAAATTCTCATCCTTGTTTTCAAATCCCCTCCATGGCCTCGCCCCTCCCTATCTCTGTAACCTCCTTCAGCCCTGCAACCCTCCGAAATCTCTGCGCTCCTCCAATTCTGGTCTCTTGCACATCTCCGATTTTAATCACTTCACCATTGGCGGCCGTGCCTTCAGCTGCCTAGGTCCTAAGCTCTGGAATTCCCTCCCTAAACCTCTCTGCCTCTCTCTCCTCCTTTAAGATGCTCCTTAAAACCTACCTCTTTGGCCAAGCTTTTGGTCACCTGTCCTAATATCTCATGTGGCATGGTGTCAAATTATGTCTGATAATCGCTCCTGTGAAGTGCCTTAGGACGTTTTGCTATGTTAAAGGCGCTATGTAAATGCAAGTTGTTGTTGATAAAAAGCCTCGACATATGGAATTTATTTGAGTTCAAAATCATAAACATTAAATTGTTAATTATGATTGAGTACTTCAATTGAAATTCTTAGAACCACTATTTTTGGGATTTATACTGTTACGAAATCTTTGATTGCAACAGAATACTGAAGCAATAAAGTAATGGCCAGTTAACTATTTTGGCTGCTTTCTTTTTTTAAAAAAAAATATTTTCTTAACCCTCCTTTTGTTTTTAAAGAAAGTCCGAAGTGTCTCCCACCTTACCCTGACTGAAAGTGTTGCTGAAGTCACCTTTCGCCTGATCTCTGCCAATACTTGTTATCTCTCAAGAAACGCACAAAAATGAAACATGGGGAAAGAGCAGGGGGTTGGAACTAATTGGATAGCTCTTTTAATGAGCCGGCACAGAATCGTTGGGCCGAAAGGCCTCCTTCTGTGCTGCACGATTCTATGATTCAATGATTCAACCAACTATTGCGTCTCACTCTGTGGGGAAGTAACTGACCTCTGCTCAGTGACTCACCTGAAGTCACAAACTCACGATGTGAGAAACTATAAGCCTGTCCCCCACCACACAGGATGGTGAACCATCATGACAGCATAGGATGTTTAAAATAAATTATATATGACAGAACATAACATTCCAAGAAAGGCTGCTGAATTATCAATAGTGGAGATATTCACACATTCAGGGAAAAGGCAAGTGAGAAAGAGATACACAGAGAGTGAAGCAATGCAGCACGAATGAAGGGACCAAAAAGTGATAAATCATTCAGTCAGCAAGGGAGACTTGCTATATTATGCAACACATTAACATACATGCTAACTGTCAGCATTTCACATTTTCGATCAGCATTTTGGGGGTCCAGTTCCCTTGTTAGAATTTGCTGACAAAGATCATGGTGAACAAGGCCTCTCTGCCCTCAGTAGCGCTCTTACAAGAGTCCCGATTCCTACCTGCTGCCTGTTGTAGATGAAATTCTCAAGAGCTAGCATTCCCACCTACAGAATTCAGCAGCTGGAATCAGGTAATGGCGCTGAGGGAAGTGGGGGGATACACGGATGGCAATGAGGGGAGATTAAAAGGACGGTGGAAAAGAACAAAAGGAAAAGCAAGAAATGAAGGGAAGAGACAAGCGGGAGGAGTTGGAAGCATTGTTTTTAAGAGGAGGATGAGGGGAGAAGCTGGAAACAGTGGTTTATGGTGAAGGAGGGACAGTGCCATCATTCACTGAAAGGGAGTGAGGAAAGAGTACCAGCTTAGCTGGAGAAGGGAAGTGGCTGCTCCATTGGTGGGGTGAAAGAAATATACCGGGTACAGTTGGATTGGTTGGGGGGGGGGCGTGGGGTGCCAGGTTCAGTTGAGGTGGGAGAAGAAAGAAGAGTGTCAGCATATACCAGAAGGGTTGGAAGAGGAGAGAGCATGTCTGCAAACGGGTGGAAAGTTAGATGGAGTAGAGTATCTTTGAATAAGGTCGTAAGGGGTAGAGAGTACGAGGGCTGGATATGGGAGAGCGACTGCGGAGGTAACTTTTGAGGAAGTGATCTTTTACGTCTGGCTAATATGTTGAAAATCCAAGTGTCATATTTTTTTAAAGACTGAAAATGTAACAAATTATAAAGTATAAAAATGTTCAAAATTAAGTAGAATGGATAACTTTTAAATATGAAAATTCAGAAAATTACAGGAAAGCATGCCTGTGGATTCAGCGACATCCCTCCCCCACAATCCCGAGAAATGCAATACTGATTTTTTTTATTCGTTCATGGGATTTGGGCGTCGCTGGCAAAGCCAGCATTTATTGCCCATCCCTAGTTGCCCTCGAGAAGGTGGTGGTGAGCCGCCTTCTTGAATCACTGCAGTCCGTGAGGTGAAGGTTCTCCCACAGTGCTGTTAGGAAGGGAGTTCCAGGATTTTGACCCAGCGACAATGAAGGAACAGCGATATATTTCCAAGTCGGAATGGTGTGTGACTTGGAGGGGAACGTGCAGGTGGTGTTGTTCCCATGTGCCTGCTGCTCTTGTCCTTCTAGGTTGTAGAGGTCGCGGGTTTGGGAGGTGCTGTCGAAGAAGCCTTGGCGAGTTGCTGCAGTGCATCCTGTGGATGGTGCACACTGCAGCCACAGTGCGCCAGTGGTAAAGGGAGTGAATGTTTAGGGTGGTGGATGGGGTGCCAATCAAGCAGGCTGCTTTGTCCTGGATTGTGTCGAGCTTCTTGAGTGTTGTTGGAGCTGCACTCATCCAGGCAAGTGGAGAGTATTCCATCCACTCCTGACTTGTGCCTTGTAGATGGTGGAAAGGCTTTGGGGAGTCAGGAGGTGAGTCACTCGCCGCAGAATACCCAGCCTCTGACCTGCTCTTGTAGCCACAGTATTTATATGGCTGGTCCAGTTAAGTTTCTGGTCAATGGTGACCCCCAGGATGTTGATGGTGCATTCTGTATGCATTTACAATTTACTTATTTTATGTCCAGTCAGTTCTTGAATTGTGAACTTTTTAGGACTGTCAGGTTTTTTTAAACTGTTGGCAGTTCAGTAGGTTGGCATATATATGCATTAAAAATAGTTTTAGATGCAAAGAACACACACACATATATATTATACATGGCCAGAATAAGTTGCTGCATTAAGTGAGTTGGATCAGGCAAGACAGAGAAAAATCAAAAACTAGTAACACTATTCAATTGGAGCAAAACAAAAAAAAAACAGAACAGAACTGCTCATTTCATGTCCTGTCTTGTGCTGTATTTCCCAACCTAACTTCTATTTGCCTGACATGCTGTTATCTCAGACAGATAGATGCCTCATGTTATATCCGCACCTGCCTATCTAAAATTAACTTATTGAAATGGTCAGAATCAACTGGTTTTTGATGTGCAATAAGATGAATTAGTAAAGTTGCATCGCATTCTTATAGATTTGTCAATGCTCCAGCAATAAAACTTTGTCATGGATATTTAAACTCCTTCCTTCTGAACTCTAATTTTCCCAGTGATATTGTCCCTGTGTGTGCATGCATGGATTATCAACCTTATCAGCTAAGTGACTAATATTAAACCTAAAACTCAGACAACCAATTCATATTTTCCAAAGGTTCTTACAAAAATTACATTTAATATGTAAAATGAATAGCTAAATAACTTTCTAATATCAAAATTATTTGCTGTCATGAGCATGTGCTTATAGTCTCTCCAAAATGCCACATTTTCCCCCCACCATAACTGTTGAAGTGGTTATCAGCAGGAAAACTAACATCACCTGTTGGGAATGAACATTTGTATTACACCACAAGGAACGATAGACCGACTGCCAGCAGAAATATGTTTTTTTAGAAATAATAATTTACAGTAAAACATTGTGGCCTTCGCAACATCAGAAGTTACAGCACATATCCCAGTGGACACCTAACATATCAAACACCACCTTTTATATAAAATGGTTTCAAACATAACAACTCATTTTAATGTGCCAAAGCTGTTAAGCATGTAGATGTATAGTGTATATAGATTAACATGTTAAAAACAAGTGGCCACACACTTTCATTCTAACTGAATGCAAATTTAAAGTGAATAAAGTTATTACTGTAGCAAGTAATATATAGTCTTTCTTAAGGTAAGTCCACAAATAAGAGCATTTTGAAGCGAAGAGATTTTATTAGGTGCGTTGTTATCCATCTTCTATCTCTGTAATGCATCTTTGAACCACTTAGACTTTTAATCCCTACATGATTGAAAGTGTCAAATATCTGGCTCAGCATACATACATTACATGTAAGGATATATTTTCCTCAGTTTACTAATGGTAGTGAAAAAGTCAGCGCGAGTATATGATAGGAAAATATGCGCCACAGTGATATTAGTAGCACACAATGAATGTATTATTTTTCACACTTTCTTCCCTTCCCCGCCCTGAAGGTGCTGATTTCTGATGGACTGCTGCTACACAAACACTAGCAGCTGCCCACCCCGCCCCCCCCCCCCCCCCCCCGTCAATGGAGACAGCAACTACTGGTGAGTTATTCATCCAACTGGTTATCACAGCCACACCCAAACAGGTATTCACACACATGCACTTTCCAGTAGAGGTCACTGAATAGCAATCAGGAGCGACAGCCCTTATTTTTTTCTTCTCTTTAGCCTAGGAATGTTGACCCTATCTGTAGGGCCCCTGTTGCTGCCCATTTCACTAACTCAACACAGACCAGGAATCAAGCATGGCTACTCTTGCTCAGTATCATTTTAGCACTTACACCGAGTTGTGTTTTTATCAACTAAGCCACTGGGGAACTACTTTTAACTGCACACATCAATAGTCTTCAAATACTAATTTACCCCACATCGCTGCTTCTGATGACAGCCCAACATTAGGTACAGCACTAAGGGAAACAGGCAAAAATAAGGCAATGTTGTTACCTCCAGAGATGCCACAGCTAGCATGCCCTGAGGCAGCAGCAACACACAAATTGCAACACTTAAACTACACATGCACAGGTAAATGCATGCATAGTTATTTTTATGTTGCTCTAGCAACGTTGGGTCCACCATGTAATAAGTAAGTGGATCCATAGGTTAGTACAGAACCTCATCTTCTTGAAGCAGCTTTCTAATATAAATGCAATATAATGAAGTGAATCCTAAAGTGGTGACTAAAACCAAACTTCTAAAATGGGTTCTGTATTAATGAGAGGTCGTAGGAACTTCTGAAATATTATTGTATTCAAGGTTTGTATTCTCTTCGGACCCTCAATTAAAAAAAAATATGGATGATGAGTTGAAGGTCGTAGTTATTTATTTGATCTATTTTTTCTTTCCTTTTGACTTCCTCAGTCAGAAAGGTCTCGTGCACGGCCTCCTCCCAGCTGCTAGGCAGTGCCCATGAGCCCCGCAGATCGAGGCTCCCTCTGGTCTGCTCTCGGAGATCTGAAACTGCCTTGCTTCACCTCCTATTGGATGTTCCAGCTGAGATTAAGGACTGCATGTTGGTAATCATGAATCTGCACCTTACCATTCCTCAGCATAGGATATTATTTCTATAATCGTTTAAAACCCAAGTTTGACATCACTTAGATTATTTTTGTGAATTTTATGAACTTTCTTTTGTACTCAATCAAGGTTAAGGATGCAAGCAAAAAAGAAAAAAAACTCCAAATGCTGAAATAAAAGCAGAAAATACTAGAAAACACAGCAGGTGTTATGACATTACAGTGTGTAGTTCTGACGGGAGCACATCTGAAACATCATAACCTGTCTTTTCTCTTTACAGATGCTGACTGACCTGCAATATAGTTCCAGCATTTTTGTGTTATTATTATAGAATATTTGTCCTGAAGAACATAGAAGTTTCCATTTCAGGCACCCAGTGCTCCCCAGTCAGATATAATATCAAGTTAGGCACAGAAGAGTATCCCTTACTCTCCCAAGTTCCCACACGTAAACCTTATGGCCTTTCTTAAGGGGCTTTCCAATGTAACATTGTATTGGGGCAGATTGAGATTGTCCAAACACAGGACCCTCAGAGCCTGCAGAGGCTTTCATCCCATCTCGGCTGGGTTTGAAACCAGGGGGTGATTTTAAACCCCAAGAACAGGTGAGTTGGGGGTGGGGAGGAGTTGAAAACAGTTGTTTCTTTGGGTCATAATCAAAATTTTCAGACTTTGCATTCCCAGTGGGAAGCCTGTACTTTTCCACACTGACGTTAAACCCATAAATAAAGCTGGGTTGCGGTCGCGTCCCAAAAAACAACTATTTTCAACTCCCACCCGCCCCCAACCCACCCGTTCTTGGGGTTTAAAATCACCCACCAGGACTCAAGAGAAAGCCAGTGTCTAAGCTACTGCACCACAAATGTTCTTACTAACCACTACTTGATTTACCTCATCTTCTTTCCTACTCATTCCAACCTTTGGTGGTGGGCATACTGAACTACAGACCTTGGCTTTTACCTAGATATTTCAATAAAAATAAGATTGGGAGAGCGGAAAGACAAACTTCGGATCAGAAACAATGCCAATCTGAATGTTTCTAAATTGAGAAATGTTGGCACTGGCTTAGCACTACTATCCATTTGGCCAGTACTCTTCAATGTCTTCTAAAATGAATCCATCTTCCAAGAGGAAACTTGCAAATATGACAAGTAGATGAGATTGTAGCACCCCCAACTCCCCGGCCCCCCCCCCCCACAACTGAAAAGGGCTTGCTTACATTTATACAGCAGACCTAAAATCATCTTAGGCTTTGCCCAGACAAGTCTCAAATGTTTTCTGCAAGACATAGTGGTGGGGGTGGGTGAATAGGGAGGGTCTACAATGTTCGATTTATCCAATCTTGGCTCCTGGATCATTAGAAGCTAAAAGGATGCTCATCTGTATTAGAACTGCTCAGCTAATGTCAATTTATGAAAAGTTTGGAGACTCAAATAGCAGGTCTCCCCAGAACTCCTAAAATCACTAAGCTTCAAATATCTCCTACAAAAGGGTAACAGACTCTAGTATTTAAAAAAGATTAGAATGGATCCTTTAATTAAAAATAACTTAGTCACATATTTACATTCTTTAAAAATACAGGGAGGGAAGAGACATCTATTGGGGAAATGAGACTTTGTGCAAAGTCTCCTTTCCCTAAATATGATATTTGAAATCTCTGAAATATGTTCAGCAAACATAAAAACCTGCTACATGGCAACATATCCATCTACATATAACTTTTTGAAGGCATTTGCCATGCGTCAGAATGTTAACATTTGATTTAAAAAGGCAGTCACTTCATGTTTTTTTTTCTCTGATCTGAAGCTAGTAATTAGACTTTGTGACCTAACAAGGACAGGCCACCTTAAAACACAGCTCCACCTTGGCAGCAGAAATAATATTGAAATATTTGTCACTGTAAATCAAGGTATCATCCAAATCACCATAAGCAATGACACAGAAAGCCCGCGAGTGTACATTAAAAAAGTTAATTTCAATACAGAATAAGAGATCGTATGAATTATTCATTCCTTGTTTCACTGCACACGGGTATTGAAAAATGTTGTAAAAGATAAATAATTTTTTCTTTATAAACACACTCCATGTAAGAAATTGTACAATAGGTTCTGTTCACCCCTCCTAGACTGACACTTCTGTACAGTACTGAGGGAATACTGCGCTGTCGGAGATACCACCTTGCAGATAAGATGTAAATGGAGACCCCATCCGCCCTCTCAGATGGACGTAAAAAATCCCATGACCCTATTCGAAGAGGAGCAGGGGAGTTCTCCCCGGTGTCCTGGCCAACATTTATCCCACAACCAACATCACTAAAGCAGATTATCTGGTCATTTATTTAATTGCTATTTGTGGGAGCTTGCCGTGCACCAATTGGTTGCCGCGTTTCCTATATTACAACAGTGACCACACATCAAAAGTACTTAATAGGTTGTAAAGCACTTTGGGATGTCCTGAGGTCATGAAGGGCACTATATAAGTGCAAGTTCTTTCTTTCCTGTACCACTAGTGCGCTGTCTGCCCTGCAGGGGAGATACCCGGCCCAACAATAGCAATCTTTTTTTTTATTCGTTCATGGGGCGTGGGAGTCGCTGGCGACGCCGGCATTTATTGCCCATCCCTAATTGCCCTTGAGAAGGTGGTGGTGAGCTGCCTTCTTGAACCGCTGCAGTCCGTGTGGTGAAGGTTCTCCCACAGTGCCGTTAGGAAGGGAGTTCCAGGATTTTGACCCAGCGACAACGAAAGAACGGCGATATATTTCCAAGTCGGGATGGTGTGTGACTTGGAGGGGAACGTGCAGGTGGTGGTGTTCCCATGTGACTACTGCCCTTGTCCTTCTAGGTGGTAGAGGTCGCGGGTTTGGGAGGTGCTGTTGAAGAAGCCGTGGCGAATTGCTGCAGTGAATCCTATGGATGGTACACACTGCAGCCACTGTGCGCCGGTGGTGAAGGGAGTGAATGGGGTGCCAATCAAGTGGGCTGCTTTGTCCTGGATGGTGTCGAGCTTCTTGAGTGTTGTTGGAGCTGCACTCATCCAGGCAAGTGGAGAATATTCCATCACACTCCTGACTTGTGCCTTGTAGATGGTGGAAAGGCTTTGGGGAGGCAGGAGGTGAGTCACTCGCCGCAGAATACCCAGCCTCTGACCTGCTCTTGTAGCCACAGTATTTATATGGCTGTTCCAGTTAAGTTTCTGGTCAATGGGGACCCCCCCAGGATGTTGATGAAGGGGGATTCGGCAATGGTAATGCCACTGATCGTCAAGGAGAGGTGGTTAGATTCTCTCTTGTTGGAGATGGTCATTGCCTGGCACTTGTGGGGCGCGAATGTTACTTGCCACTTATGAGCCCAAGCCTGGATGTTGTCCAGGTCTTGCTGCATGCGGGCTCGGACTGCTTCATTATTTGAGGGGTTGCGAATGGAACTGAACAATGTGCAATCATCATTGAACATCCCCATTTCTGACCTAATGATGGAGGGAAGGTCATTGATGAAGCAGCTGAAGATGGTTGGGCCTAGGACACTGCCCTGAGGAACTCCTGCAGCAATGTCCTGGGGCTGAGATGATTGGCCTCCAACAACCACGACCATCTTCCTTTGTGCTAGGTATGACTCCAGCCACTGGAGAGTTTTCACCCTGATTCCCATTGACTTCAATTTTACTAGGGCTCCTTGGTGCCACACTCGGTCAAATGCTGCCTTGATGTCAAGGGCAGTCACTCTCACCTCACCTCTGGAATTCAGCTCTTTTGTCCATGTTTGGACCAAGGCTGTAATGAGGTCTGGAGCCGAGTGGTCCTGGCGGAACCCAAACTGAGCATCGGTGAGCAGGTTATTGGCGAGCAAGTGCCGCTTGATAGCACTGTCAACGACACCTTCCATCACTTTGCTGATGATTGAGAGTAGACTGATGGGGAGGTAATTGGCCAGATTGGATTTGTCCTGCTTTTTGTGGACAGGACATACCTGGGCAGTTTTCCACATTGTCGGGGAGATGCCAGTGTTGTAGCTGTACTGGAACAGCTTGGCTAGAGGCGCAGCTAGTTCTGGAGCACAAGTCTTCAGCACTACAGCTGGGATGTTGTCGGGACCCATAGCCTTTGCTGTATCCAGTGCACTCAGCCGTTTCTTGATATCACGTGGAGTGAATTGAATTGGCTGAAGACTGGGTTCTGTGATGGTGGTGTTACCGGGAGGAGGCCGAGATGGATCATCCACTCGACACTTCTGGCTGAAGATGGTTGCAAACGCTTCAGTCGTGTCTTTTGCACTCACGTGCTGGACTCCGCCATCATTGAGGATGGGGATGTTTATAGAGCCTCCTCCTCCCGTTAGTTGTTTAATTGTCCACCACCATTCACGAATGGATGTGGCAGGACTGCAGAGCTTTGATCTGATCCGTTGGTTGTGGAATCGCTTAGCTCTGTCTATAGCATGTTGCTTCCGCTGTTTAGCATGCATGTAGTCCTGAGTTGTAGCTTCACCAGGTTGGCACCTCATTTTTAGGTACACCTGGTGCTGCTCCTGGCATGCTCTTCTACACTCCTCATTGAACCAGGGTTGATCCCCTGGCTTGTTGGTAATGGTAGAGTGAGGAATATGCCAGGCCATGAGGTTACAGATTGTGCTGGAATACAATTCTGCTGCTGCTGATGGCCCACAGCGCCTCATGATGGCCCACAGCGCCTCTACAGATGAGAATAAACAGTTTCACTATTAAGGGCCCACAGGTAGGGTTCGGAACGTACTGGTACAGTGCACATGCTATTTGTCGGGGAGCAGATGTTTCCTAGCTGTAGTCATTACTTTTTACATCACACACAACCTTGCAAGAAAATATGGCGACTTTTTTGTCCCACTCAAAATAGCCAAAATCAGCGATGCAGACAGGCTTCGAACAGTCAAATATGGAGATTCTAATTTGTATGATTAATTCTAAAGCTTTACAACACAGCACAGACATGCACAGGGTTTACACTTTTTTTAAAAATGTACATTTTTTTTAAATTCATGTTGACTTTTTGGTGATTTAATAGCTACTGTCAGTGAGGTAGAATTTCACTTCGAATACATTGTGAGAATCTAATAAATCACAGAGCAAAATTGTTAATCTGGGAAGGGTTAATATTTGAGCAGTTACAAACAAACATGTCCAACTGCTGTGAATACAAGCCAAGATCTAGATAGGATAAATACTTGTGACAGAAGGTTCCAAAAGTAAACTTACATAGCACCAAAGTATGCATTCTAATTAAGAGATAGATCATTCTTTGCAGAATTGCTGTGTGGGCACAATAAACATTAGTTTCCATCATCTACGCTTCCTTATTTACTAAAACTGTGTTGAAATATATTTTCTCCAAACGAAGTTCTATATTTTAATTGTCTCTTCCCCTCCCCCCTCCCAAGTGACCACAGAGCATATCTTTTAACATGTGTCTCACATCATGTTTTACAGTTTCTTTCAAAAGCGCTCTCAAGCAGGTAAAGCCTACACACTATACCTGGGTGATGATTCAAATTTGTAACGGTTATTACAGATCTGACATAACTGTTCGATTGCAGCAATATTTTAAATCATGTGGTCGCTCAAGCCTACAACTGTTACAATTTGAGCTTTCTCCCAACATTTAATTTGCGTTCACAGGAAAAATACATTTTCATAAGTAAATCAAGTCTCCTATAAACCTAAACATGCGCCCTTAAGCATGCCATAGGACTAATTTACTCTTTAATGATGGTATAACGTACAAAAGATCACACGGGTTGCTCACCATGCTCTTCCGTCCACTCTAAAAAGCAGCAAATACCATATTGTCAAATGGCGAAATTCAGGCTAAAACTAAAAGTCAGATATTTAAATAGAAACAGAAAAACACAGCGAGTTATGGATGGTACGAATATTTAGAAAACAGTAAAGATATAATCAATCCACGAGGTTAAAATATCTTCAGAATACATATTTTTCAACTCTTTTAATCTGCAAGAGTTTTGGAAAAAACAGTCTTTCTTAAAACTTCCTAATATAATGTTTCTTTATGGGTGATATTATTCCTAAGTTAACTCATAGTGTCCAAGTGTCAGTTCTGGAAAGAGAAACTGAGCTCATAAGTGAACTAAAAGATATTAAGCGAAATTAGCAGTACATATCCCTGAACCAAATGCCTCCAAATAGGGAGCTGTCAATCAACCAATCAAGTTCCAAGACACAATCACCTGACGGATAGCTGTTCACAGCCCATCTGCACTTTGCACAGATATTAATGCTTTGACCAAGTACAAATAGATTATCACCTAGATTTCACACCCTGGCAAACCTACAGATAAAGAACCAGCCCATGCTCTCCCATACAGTATTACTGTTAGTTGCCTTGAAATCACTATGCACCTTTAGACCATTATGGCTATTCAAATCACATCAAGATTTTTACAACTGTTACAGTTGCAGCTTTTAAAGGATATATATTACCAAATATTGCCTTGATCATAGTCCCTACTGTTGAAGTTAGAGTACAGTACAGCTGGATTATGTCACCATTAAACTATTCTCCATCCCATACAACTGCTCTCAGTAAAAGATGAGTTTGCCCAACATTCAATTAGATCTTAGTGTTCAGATATGGTTACGCTGAATACAAAATTTAGAATATAATTTTACGGCAGTCAAGGACTTTTATCTTCCTGACTTCCTCCTCCAACAATCCAAACAAAAAAGGCAGCCATACTCTAGATTCTCCACCCCTATGTAATCCTCATCAGGTAGGTACACTCTAGGATCCAGATAATGGGATTTACCATAGCTACAAACAAAGCCATGAACAATTTTATGATAACAGGAGATACACCCAACACCATCATCCCAAGGACTGCAGTAGCTCAAGGAGATGCCACATCACCACCTTCAGAGCAACTAGGGATGAGATTTAATGGGGCCTTCCCATCATTAGAGAACAACATTAGAGGAGAACATTTCTTGCCGGGAAGGCAGCACAAGTAATTTTCTTCCTCTCAGGTCAAATTTACCAATGTTACAAGTTACAGTGCTTTAAGACTCACTATTTTGATATGCTCTGGAACAATCAATAAATGTTTGTCGTGGGGAAAAAGTTTTGTTGAGCAGAGAACCAAATTGAAGAATAAAAGTAATTTCACTAACAAGAACAGTTGACCTGGGATGTCTATTTAAAGTAAGAAATGTGTACAGATATACAGTTATAATGCTTTAGGCTAAGGCTGTATACTTTGTCTTATGTTTAAATTAATCCTTTCCAGCCTAAGACTTCTCCCCAGAAAAAGCTTCCAAAAAACTAGAATGGAAATCATTTACAGTATAACTGAATAATCACCAAACTGACTCAAGTTCGAAAGGGGCAAAGCAAACTCACTGGAAATAATCCCAGGCATCACTTAGCGATTAGGATATCTACTACCATGCAGATTTGTGTATTTTGAATATTCTATGCCATTTTAGTCAGAAACATGATTGGACACTTTTCATTGTAGCTTTGCAGTAAATTTTGAATGACTTGATAGCTGTCATTTACAAACTATGTTCTTGAGTCACAAATACTAGTTAAAAAGGTTTTTTTTTAATAAAAAGGTAATGAGTAATCAAACTAAATTGTGCCAAGCACAATGACATTGCTCAAAAAAACAGTAAATGTATTGCAAGGAGCAAAATGACTGGATTTGCACTAAGTTATTCAACAAAACTGACGACGCTGTCACAAATTCCACCGTACATATATATTATACGTGCAAAACTGCACAAAGGACATTGTTGTCATAACCCATTCTATACCATATTACAGCAAAATTAATTACTTAAAAAAACAAAATTGAGTAGATGCAAGAAAAAGATTAAGCATTATGTTAATCAAAGTATTATTTCTCCATTTCAATTAAAGATATTTACAGTTATTTTGCACAAACAAATCTAAAGGTCTAAGTTTACAGGTATTACTGTAGGTCAAGCTTCAATCATTTTTATATCTGCTTTGGCAAAAAATACCTAGTATATTTTGTTCCTGTACCATGCAGCCACATAGAACATGGGAACTTGGTTACGTAAATTGTGCTTCTGGCATAGGTGCAAAAATCTCATGCAGTAATAGTTTGGGTTCTCCAACACAAAATTAATAATGAATGCCTGCCTCCCACTATACCAGGAATTGAAGATCGATAGGTTGATCCAAAGAACGAGACTGTAGTTTGAGTTCTTTGATTAGCCTCAACTCCCGAACACTGCACAAGCAAGACCATTATTACAATTTAATCAGTTTTAGGCTTTAATAAAAAAATCAAATTATCCAGATATTTAAATTAAGCAACTTAAAATTAACATGAATAGACTATATAGCATTCAGTAAATCTGTGCACTGTCCTTGCAAACACAGTGATCAAATTACAACTCTACATGCAACAGAGTACAGAACCATTAACTATGCATTTTCCCTGTAAATGAATAACATTGGACTGCAATTGTCCTTTACATGACTTCTACTTTAATTGCATCAAACATAATAGTCCCTACAACGGAAAAAATTAGTCATGCGGCATTTCTCATTACCAGTACATCTGTCCCTTCAATGATATTTTAGATATGTCACATGAATTACAAAAAATATATACAAAGCAGGGCAAGGAGCTGGTAGAAGTTCCTACCCTGCTGCACTTTCCACCAACTTCTCCATCTAAACTATCGCAGTGGTAGCGTGGCCCTTGTCACCAGGTCACCCCTTGGTCTTTCACTCACCTCTCTGGCACCTTCTCCAGCTTCGAGCACCTCACGCTGTTCAAGGCACAGACTAGAACATATCTGGGCAAAAATGGCTTAGCCATCCATCACCAAATTTGGCTGAACCATAGTAAAGCTCTATCGAGCTTCAGTCTTCTCTGCCAAAACTGCTCACTGCTCCAGGGTCTTCCTGGAAACCAAGGATGACCCCCAACTTCTTTTCTCCACTATTAATCGTCACCTTAAACATTTCTGCCCTGCCCCCTCAACCACCACCAACAGGTGCGAGCACGTGGACTTCTTGTCACAAAGATAAGACTATCTGTTTAGCTGTCTCTACTTCCCCCCCCCCCTCCAAACAAGACAAACCAACCCCAAAGTCCTCTCCCTCGACCTGAACTTCTGCCTCTCAAGTATCTCTCCCATCTACCCCCAGCACCCTTAACCCTTTTCCCACCAAACTGCTGACCACATAACTTCCCTTTCTGGCTCCCATACGAGTGGACATTGTAAATGGCTTCCTCTCCTCAGGCAATATTCCCTGTCAAAACCACAGTCATCCATCCTCAAAAAAAAGCCCACCTTAAATCCCTGACCATGCAAACCACTACCCCATCTCCAATCTCACTTTGTTCTTCAGAGTTCTTGAATATGTTGTTGCTTCCCAGATCCATGCCCATCTCTCTCTCTACACTCCCAGTTTGAATATTTTTTCAATCAGTTTTCTATCACTCTCAGCACTGAAACAGCCCTAAAGTCACAAACGATATTCTCTGTAACTGTGACAAAAGAAATAGGAGCAGGAGTAAGCCTTACGGCCCCTCATGCCTGCTCCACCATTTAATAAGATCATAGCTGATCTTTGAACTCAACTTCACTTTCCCGCCCAATCCCCATATCCCTTGATACCTTTAGTGTCCAAAATTCTATCAATCTCTGTCTTGAACATATGGAATGACTCAGCATCCACAGCCTTCTAGGGTAGAGAATTCCAAAGATTCACAACCCTCTGAGTGAAGAAATTCCTCATGTCAGTCCTTAATGGCCCACCCCTTATCCTGAGACTATGATCCCTAGTTCTAGACTCTCCAGCCAAGGGAAACAGCCTCTCAGCATCTACCCTTTCAAGTCCTCTCAGAATTTTATATGTTTCAATGAGATCAACTCTCATTCTTCAAAGCTCCAGAGAATATAAGCCCATTCTACTCAACCTCTCCTCATAGGATAACCCTCTGATCCCAGGAATCAATCTAGTGAACCTTTGTTGCATCCCCTCGAAAGCGAGTATATCCTTCCTTAGATAAGGAGACCAAAACTGCGCACAGTACTCCAGGTGTGGTCTCACCCAAAGTTCTATGTAATTGCAACAAGACTTCCTTACTCTTGTACTCCAACCTCCTTGCAGTAAAGGCTAACATACCATTTGCTTTCCTAATTGCTTGCTGTACCTGCATGTTAACTTTCTGTGATTCATGTACAAGAACACTCAAATCCCTCTGAATTGCACCATTTACTGGTCTCTCAACTATTAAAAAATATTCTGCTTTTCTATTCTTCCTACCAAAATGCATAACTTCACATTTCCCCACATTATACTCTACCTGCCACCTTCTTGCCCAATCATTTAACCTGTCATTATCCCTTTGTAGCCTTCTTGTGCCCTCCTCACAGCTTACTTTCCCACCTAGCTTTGTATCGTCAGCAAACTTGGATACATTACACTCGGGGCCCTCATCTAAGTCACTGATATGGATTGTAAATAGTTGAGGCCCATGCACTGATCTTTGCGACACACCACTAGTTACAATCTGCCAATCCGAAAATGACCCGTTTATTCCTACTCTGTTTTCTGTCCGTTAACCAATCCTCAATTCATGCTAATATATTACCCTAATCCCAAGAGCCCTAATATTCTGTAGTAACCTTTTGTGTGGCACTTTATCAAATGCCTTTTGAAAATCCAAATATACTATATCCACTGGTTTCCCCTGATCTAGCCTGCTGGTAGCACCCTCCACAAACTCCAACAGATTTGTCAACAGCTCAACAGCGCTCTCCGTTTTTATGGCGAATCAAAGGAGCAAGTTGCCACATTTGCACATGTACAGCAAAATGCGGAAGTCTTGAACTTGCTCCTATCGGTTCGCCGGCGAATTGACAGCTGCAAATTAAAGGGCCATCGCACCCTGCAATCATAGAAATCACTGAAAATCACAAACTTGCTCATTCCCCCAGCTGGAAAGTAACTAATTACGCCACCAAAAGGTACGCTTTAAACTAAGTTTTAAAAGTGCGATAACTCTTAATGACTTCCAAACAACTAAAAATTAAATTTTAAAAATGTACAGTCTCATATTACTCCTTATTTTAATAGTTTTTGGTCATTAAAATTTTTTTTAATTAAAACATTTTTGTAAACTTTTCCCTTCGGTCTCTAATTTAATTCAATTATTTCTTTGTCTTCTTATTTTTAAAAAATGTTGTTTACAATGACTTCCAGAATACTAACTTTAAATGAATGAAGTCTTCTTGCCTGCTTGTGGGCGGGACTTCTCGCTGACAGATTTTGTGGCCGTGTCTTCTATTCTCAGACGTTTCCATGTAAATCAACTTACGCTGCTCAAAGGCTGAGTTGACAGTGCACAATTCTCGAAAATTCAAAATCACGCAAGTCGACGCCACAGAGCCCGCAGTAAGTACACTCGTAAATTTATTTCGCAGGAGCTGCAGCGATTGTTGCCACGCCACTCTGCGCAAGTTCTGCCCCATTATGATTTTATAAGTGCCCTGTTAGCACATCCTTAAGAATAGATTCTAGCATTTTCTCTGTTACTGATGTCAGGCTAACTGGCCTGTAGTTCCCCGTTTTCTCTCTCCCTCCTTACTTGAATAGCAGGGTTGCATTTGCTACCTTCCAATCCACTGGGACTGTTCTAGAATCTAGGGAATTCTGGAAGATTAAAACCAATGCATCCACTATCTCTGCAGCCACCTCTTTTAAACCCTAGGATGTAGGCCATCAGGTCCAAGGAATTTGTTGGCTTTTAGTCCTGTTAATTTCTCAAGTACTTTTTCTTTACTAATATTAATTACTTTAAGTTCCTCGCTCTCATTCGACCCTTGCTTCCTCACTATTTCTGGTATGTTTTTTGTGTTTTCTACTGTGTGACCATGATGCATTATCCTTCTCGACGTCTCTGCAGCCTTTAACAGTGAACCCCACCAACGCCTCTCCTCCATTGTCCAGCTAAGTGGGACTTGCCCTCACTTGCTTCCACTCTTACCCATCCAATCATAGCCAAAGGATGACTTATCTTCCCACCCCAGCACAGTCACCTCAGGAGTCCCCCAATGATCCATCCTTGGCCCCCCAACTTCTTCCCCATCTGCATGCTGCTGCTGGGTGACATTATCTACAGCCACGGGGTCAGCTTCCATGATAACATTGAAGTCAATGGACAGGAAAGTCAGTTGGGATGTATAATGGCTAGCCGATTGGATATTGTCCGTTCTACATCATAACTGAAAGTTAAATTTACCTTCCCAGGTGCATTGTCTGAATTAATTTCACAGCAACTCAAACATCCCCCTCCAGGCCTGACGGAAACATCAATTGCCCCCCAGCAACATAAAAAAAATTCCTCCTAAACAATGCAGATAGCTCAGAATTTTAATTTAATAGCCTAACCTATTAAGGGTAAAAGGATAGTCAAAGGAAGGGTGGGGCCAATTAGGGGCCAAATAAAATATCCTGTGGAGACAGAGAGCATGGCTGAGATACTAAAGGAGTACTTTGCACCTGTCTTTACTGAAGAAGAGGATGTTGCCAATGTCACAGTAAAAGAGGAGGAGGTAGAGAAATTGGTTAGGATAAAAATAGATAAAGAGAAGGTACTTAAACTGTTGGCAGCGCTCAAAGCAGAGAAGTCACCCAGTCTTTGACAGCAGTTGATAGCTCTCCAAAATAGAAAGCTGGCCTTTTTTGGCTCACTTTTCTCCTCCAGCTCTAATCTCAATGTCCTTTATAACCATTTTTGACCATAATTTGACCATTGTAACTAACATCAAATTTTATCCCTCAACGGGTCTATCAGATCATCTACTCTCGGACTCAAACGGCTTTGGATTCTGATGGTAACCCTCCCATCATCCTCAAGCTGTGTGTCACTGAACTTACGAGCATTTCTTCAATATTTCTTACTCCCAGTCCACCTTTCCTTCTTACAAATTATTGTGAGTTCACCCTAACCTCAAGGGGGATCATCTTTCGTATACTTCTAACTTCTGCACTATTATCCTAACATCGGTACTTTCTAAACTTGTTGAAACCAGCGTTGTCGAATTATCCATCGCCTTGAAAGTTTTGGCCTAATTCACGCTAGTCAGTTCATTGGGTTTCTTGTTACCTATTGTCATGTTTCAGAATTTATCATTTTTTTTCTTCACAGAATGGATTTTGGGATTGAGTTATGTTGAAGTGTGTTAAAACAAAGTCAATTTGAACCAATTTTTTTTTAAAGCCATGAGTTCCAGGCGTTGAAGATATGTATTAGAGCCAGAAGGGCCAGTTTGTGGAGTATCAGAACCGATACAATTGCCTCATCTCAGGCCCATTATCTAAGATTGCCCCGATTCACTTTGAGAACAGCATAAGATATTCCCTTTAAACCCGCACCTCACGGGGAGGTGCAGAGGTAGCCAGTTTTATTGACAGGTCTACTGCCGAATTACCTAGCAGGGAGAAAGTCAGCAACACAGGCCCTCCCTCTGGCAGGGAAACAGAGTAAAATGGAACACAATCAGGTTTTAAATAGAAGACTGCGGGATGTAGGCCTGGAGCCAGAAGCTGAAAATACAGGTGATTATAAGAACATAACAACGTAAGAAATAGGAGCAGGGGTAGGCCATTTAGTCCCTCGAGCCTGCTCCGCCATTCAATAAGATCATGACTGATCTTCGAACAACTCCACTTTCCCACCGATCCCCATATCCCTTGATTGCCCTAGAGTCCAAAAATCTATCGATCTCAGCCTTGAATATACTCAACGACTGAGCATCCACAGCCCTCTGGGGTAGAGCATTCCAATGATTCACAACCCTCGGAGTGAAGAAATTTCTCCTCATCTCAGTCCTAAATGGCTGACCCCTTATCCTGAGACCATGTCCCCTATTTCTAGACTCTCCAGCCAAGGGAAACAGCCTCTCAGCATCTACCCTGTCAAGCCCTCTTAGAATCTTATATGTTTCAATGAGGTCACCTCTCATTCTTCTAAACTCCAGAGAGTTTAGACCCATTCTACTCAACCATTCCTCATAGGACAACTCTCTAGTCCCAGGAATCAATCTAGCGAACCTTCGTTACACCGCCTCTAAGACACGTATATCCTTCCTTAGATAAGGAGACCAAAACTGTACACAGTACTCCAGGTGTGGTCTTACCCATGCCCTATACAATTGCAGCAAGACTTCTTTACTCTTGTACTCTAACCTCCTTACAATGAAGGCCAACATACCATTTGCAGTTATTTTCTGTAGGTAGTCAGAAGGAAAGGTAGTGCCATAAACAAGTAAGCAAAAGGGGCAACGTACCCAGTTTGTTATATTTTCCCAGGTTTGAGGAGAGAAGCACTCAACCCCAGGGACAGAGCCGTGCAAGCACTCAACCCCAGGGACAGAGCCGTGCAAGCACTCAACCCCAGGGACAGAGCCGTGCAAGCACTCAACCCCAGGGACAGAGGCGTGCAAGCACTCAACCCCAGGGACAGAGGCGTGCAAGCACTCAACCCCAGGGACAGAGGCGTGCAAGCATTCAACCCCAGGGACAGAGGCGTGCAAGCACTCAACCCCAGGGACAGAGGCGTGCAAGCACTCAACCCCAGGGACAGAGGCGTGCAAGCACTCAACCCCAGGGACAGAGGCGTGCAAGCACTCAACCCCAGGGACAGAGCCGTGCAAGCATTCAACCCCAGTGACAGTGCCGTGCAAGCATTCAACCCCAGGGACAGAGCCGTGCAAGCATTCAACCCCAGGGACAGAGCCGTGCAAGCATTCAACCCCAGGGACAGAGCCGTGCAAGCATTCAACCCCAGGGACAGAGCCGTGCAAGCATTCAACCCCAGGGACAGAGCCGTGCAAGCATTCAACCCCAGGGACAGAGCCGTGCAAGCATTCAACCCCAGGGACAGAGCCGTGCAAGCATTCAACCCCAGGAACAGTGCCGTGCAAGCATTCAACCCCAGGGACAGTGCCGTGCAAGCATTCAACCCCAGGGACAGAGCCGTGCAAGCATTCAACCCCAGGGACAGAGCCGTGCAAGCATTCAACCCCAGGGACAGAGCCGTGCAAGCATTCGTTCCCTGGGATCGAGCCGTGCAATCATTCAACCCCCAGGGATAGAGCAGTTTCTCTGCCACTGTGCATGCTGGGTAAAGAGCTCCCCATTCCACAAAAGCCTTTTCTTTCACAAAACCCGTTGCCATCTCGCGCTAGCCGGTATACACTGTACCTCATGAGAATTAGGGGGCAGAAAGGAAGCAAGCTGCAAAGGGAAGCGTCAGTGATCCAGACTCAGTGAAATTTCCACATACAGCAACTTTGCAACAGGCTGTGTGCCCCGTGTTTTAAGTTGTGAAAGGGATTGGTGCACTGAAGGCCGTCCATAGTTCTTAATTTGAGAGTGTCTGTGGTTTCAGAATGCATCTTGTATATTTTACCATGCAAGTTATTTGGGTCTCTCATTAAGTGTCCGGTTTTTTTTCAAAACAGGTTACGGTTAGGTTTATTAGGGTTTCACTGTTCTGCCATGGGTTCTTTTACTTCCACCTGAACAGACAGATGAGGCCTCAGTTTAACATCTCTTCTGAAAGATGGACCTCCAACAGTGCAGCACTCTCCCAGCACTGCACTGAAGAGGCAGCTGCGATTATGAGCTCAAATCCTGGAGTGGAGCTTGAGCCCACGACCTTTTGACTCAGGACTTCAGTACTACCACTGAGCCAAGCTGGCAGATAGCACAAGGTATTAGTCACAATGGACCATCCTAATTAAGATCTGCCTGTAATAACTGGACTGCTATATTGATATACAGTGATCACAGCTAAAAAATGCACATGTGCATATATCACAAGGAAAAGTTTTAGCTTGGCTGCAATGCCTTCCACAGGCAAATAATCTGTTGACATTGAATACCTGGGCTTATACACAAGGAATAGCTACTGAAGGGTGACCAGTGCCTGTGAAACCGTATCCACAACTATCTTCCCTCTTCTGAAGGAGCAGTCAGAAAAAAAAAGAGTAGCTAAGAAATAAAACTACAATTGCTTTTCATCCCATAAGTTAGTTTGCAAAAATGTTGTACAAATGGTTATATTTAAAGATAAAATCAAAGTATTTTGAATAACACATCCCCACTCCCACCATCTACTTTTACAAATCTCTACAGCAGAACTAAACTCCACTCACCTCTCTAGAACCAAGCTGATGGCCTGAGAGAGATCAGGGTTTGCCACCTGCAGGCGCTTCCACAATGACCACACAAATTCTTTGTCAGCCTGCACAGAAAATTTAAATATTAGTATTGTCAGAAGCTGATGCAAAAATATTATTTTTCTAAAATGCAGCACAGTTCCAAGAGTGGTAGAACTAAATTATTTGACCCAAGTCCCCACTTGGTAAGTTCTTGATCTTAACCTGTCCTGTGATCAGCATAGGCTAAATCCTAGGATTGGAAGGAGTGAAAATGAAGGGACCAGTCAATACCCAGGTGACTTTTGCACACCTCAAGAGGTGACCCACAGGCAGCATAGTAGGTCACCTGCCTTCTCATTCATAGAAAACCTCGAAGTTGGAATAGCAAAAAGGAAAGCAAAAGCATTACAAGTGCCATTTTACAAAAAGAACATTTACGGTACAATTGCTTCAAGGCAACTAACAAATTAAACTACCTTTTGAAAGATAACATGTTTCATTGCACTATTTGGAAGACACTAACAAAATCCATCCAATCGCTGGAGTGGGAGCTATATGAATGATGTCATTCACATCATCCCACAAAGGGAAAATAAATGTCAGCTTTTTAAATTGCGGACGGTTTGAAATACACTTTGTTCCAATACTCTTAACTCCAAGAGTAGCTAGAACCCACTAAAATGTAACTAATTTTTGACTGCGGCATAGAGATCCTACGCACATAATTATCGACAAGATTACAGAAGTTGCACTGTAGATAATGTTTGTTCAGAACTACAGAGCAAAATAAAGGTGTGTTTAGAATGTGGCAGTAGTGGTATATCTGCACTGAATGAGGATTATTACATGAAGAAGGGAAGAATTCTGCATGGGAAACAATTGAAGATGGAATTTACAACACATCTGAGAATGACCGTACAAGTTTGGAGAAATGACACACGAATTAGCGTACAGATCATCTTTACATGCATAATAAATTTCACATGAAACTATTCTCCATGTGGTAGGCCTTTTATAAAATGTCTAGAATTGAAGGGGATAAAATACACACATGTTTTGATACAAGTATTAAGGACTATGTAGTGAGCGCAGAGTGGCCCCAGTATAAGTAAGTAATAGGACAAAAGACTTTCATTCAGTGATTAGAATAAAGAATAGGATGAACCAATTTGTTCAAACCATGAAACCTGAAGGCTTTTTTTCAAAAATAACTGTATGCTGTGTTAAAATAAAAAGAAATGTTGCAGACTGACATGTTATGCATGGCATTCTCACTGCAATTTGTCTGCTAGTGAAAGGGGATCAAACCTCAGCACATAGCAACGCAATCCCAGTTGAAATCAAATATAAAAACAGAAAATGCTGGAAACACACAGGTCAGTCAGCATCTGTGACGAGAAGAGACAGGTTATTGGAATTTTGTGTCTGTAACCCTGCATCCAGATTTTGTTTTTATTGCAGATTTTTCGCATTTGCAGTTTTTCCTTCTTATTTTACTGCTAACAAATGTTTGATAACATTTCATATTGCAACTTTTGTCATTTAAAAAAAGACACAGAAAGGAACCCAGCCCAAATAAGGTCTTCACTGCTTAGGTGTTTAATTTAAGGATGTTCTGGAAATAAGGTTAATGATATGAATAGTTTTATTGCTAGAATAGTGTTTGTTCCAGCACTGCAGAAGGAGTTGAAAATATGCAACGCTATTCATCCTAGGGAGACAGATTCTCTGGCTTAGAGAATTTAGAATTGTTTAATGACCAAAAAAGAGAAAACATTTGCACCAAAATAAGTGAAAAAAGGTTAGTGATTGATCAACGTTTAAGTTGGAATGGGAACTTCTGATAATTAAAATCAGATAATTTTCACCTTGTATTTTAATCAGCTCTATCTCCGACTCCAGCATAAACCTGCTATTAGATTAAATGCTACAGCTTTAACAAGAGAAATCAAAGCACAATATTAATCGATTCTTTTTTTGAATCAAAGTGATAAGCCACTCCATAATAAATATTCAACATGTAAAGTTTAATATGGTATACTTACTTTAGAGATGCAGCATAGATTGTTAGTAATGATTTTGGCACAATGTGTATTGTATGGAAATTATTTGGTTTCAAATGAGAATGCTATAAACTGTATAAAGAAATTATTGTGATTTTACCCTAAACTATCTGCAGCACCGTAAATAAAACACTGTGCTATATGAGAGCCTCCGAATCTAAAGGCAGACATTAACAAATTTAAAATTTCTAATATCGGTTACACAAGCCAGGCAATGATTAAGAGTTATATCTTGTTAATTTGGCTTTGCCACCAACCGATTAGAGAGATGCTACCATTAAACAACAACTCGCACCTTTAACGTAGTAAAACACCCAAGGCACTTCACAGGAACAATTATCAAACTAATTTTGACACTTAACCACATAAGGAGATATTAGGACAGGTGACCAAAAGTTTGGTCAAAGAGATAGATTTTAAGGAGCTTCTTAAAAGGAGGAGAGAGAGGCAGAGAGGTTTAGGTAGGGAATTCCAGAGCTTAGGGCCTAGGTAGCTGAAGTCATGGCCGCCAATGGCGGAGCAATTAAAATTGGGGATGCACAAGAGACCAGAATTGGAGGAGAGCAGAGATCTCGGAGGGTTATAGGGATCTCAGAGGGTTATAGGGCTGGAGGTGGTTGCAGATAGGGAGGAGCGAGGCCCTGGAGGGATTTGAAAACAAGGATGAGAATTTTAAAATCAAGGCGTTCGAGCCCGGAGCCAACATAGGTCAGCAAGCACAGGGATGATGGGTGAAAGGGACTTGGTGCGAGTTAGGATACGGGCAGAGTTTTGGATGAGCTCAAGTTTATGGAGGGTGCAAGGTGGGAGGCCGCCCAAGAGAGCATTGGAATAGTCGAGTCTAGAGGAACAAAGGCATGGATGAAGGTTTCAGCAGCAGATGTGCCAAGGCAGGAGCGGAGACTGTCGATGTTACAGAGGTGGAAGTAGGCGATCTTGGTTGATGGAGAGTACGTGTGGTCGGAAGCTCAGCTCAGGGTCAAATAGGACGCCAAGGTTGCGAACAGTTTGATTCAACGATTACGGCTGATTGAATGTGGTGCAGTGGTAGTGATACCCCAACATGCTACATCACCAGAGACAAAGTAGATAGCAGGAAGGAACACCAGCAGGTGTAAGGAATCAATTCACTAATACCTTATGATCAAGAGAAATGAGGACACATTGAATTTAGATTTTTTTTTAAATTGCAATTCTTAAATGTTGCAATGAAACTTTAATGCCAGACAAGTTAATGACATTACTACATGTTGCCTATGAAGCGATTTGTTCCCTCAGACAATTTTATACAGTGCTGGTGCTATGTTGCGAATATACCCAAAGGTACAGAGCTGGTGTGAACTTAGTGCACTGATAAAGCAGTTAAAGAACAAACACCTCCCACTTGAGAAACTACAGATGAAGCTCGAGAAACTATCAGTCAAGCTCTGCACCCCATTTCTCATAGCTCTGAAGTTAAACCAACTCAAGGCAATGAAGTCGCTTTAAATCTGTATAGTGCGATGTCCAAGAAAACAAATTGCGATAACGTACTCAGTGACCAAAATCATTTGCTTTAATTAAAAAAGTTAATTCCATATATGTACATTTATAAAAAATTATCTGGCAGCAATACAATCTTGGATTCAGCTGGTAAAGCATTCAATCTTCATTCTTACAGTATGTAAATATCACAATTCGGGCTTTCTCCCAACACTTTATTTACATTCACAGCAAAAAGCAGTTTCCATAAGCAGGCGGTGTATTCCATGAATTGAAAATGATATCCTTGGGTGCAGTGAAAGGGATAGCATGACACAAGACTAATAATTTCCCTTTAATTATAGTATAACACACCGGCTATTACCATGCTCTCCTGTTTACTCCAAAAAGGTGGTAAACACTAATGCCAGACCAGTATATTCAGGCTAAAACTCAGATTTACAACTAAGACGCTTACACAGAAACAGAAAGATTCAGCAAATTACTGATAATATTCTCTCTAGGACACATTTCTTACACAGTCCAATGTCTAAGATTTTTGGATGAAATAGTCTTTTATACTCTTCCTGAGGTGATGTTTGTAAATGGATGAAGTAATATTCCTGCACACCAGATGGAATCTAAGTATTTAACACAGAGCAGTGTGAAGTGAAACAATTTGGTAGGAAGAATGAGGAGAGGCAAAATAATCCAAATGCTACAATTTTAAAGGGGATGCAGGAACAGAATGTCCTGGGAGTTTATGTACACAAATGTTTGACGGTGGCAGAACATGTTGAGAAGGCTGTTAAAAAAGCCTATGCGATCCTTGGCTTTATTAATAGAGACAGAGTGCAAAAGCAAGGAAGTTATGCAAAACCTTTATAAAACACTGGTGAGAACTCAGCTGGAGTAGTGTGTTCAATTCTGGGCACCGCACTTTAGGAAGGATGTGAAGGCCTTAGAGAGGGTGCATAAGAGATTTACTAGAATGGTACCAGGGAAGAGGGACTTCAATAATGTGGAGAGACTGGAGAACCTGGGATTGTTCTCCTTAGAGCAGAGAAGAACATAAGAAATAGGAGTAGGAGTAGGCCATACGGCCCCTCGAGCCTGTTCTGCCATTCAATAAGATCTTGGCTGATCTTCTACCTCAACTCTACTTTCCCACCCGATCGCCCTATCCTTTGATTCCCCTAGAGTCCAAAAATCTATCTATCTCAGCCTTGAAAATACTCAACAACTCAACATCTATAGGCCTCTGGGGTAAAGAATTCCAAAGATTGACAACCCTCCAAGTAAAGAAATTTCTCCTCACCTGTCTTAAATGGCCAACCCCTTATCCTGCAACTATTCCCTCGAGTTCTAGACTCTCCAACCAGGAGAAACAACCTGTCAGCATCTACCCTGTCAAGCCCCCTCAGAATCTTATATGTTTCAATGAGAAGGTTAAGGGGAGACTTGATAGGAGGTGTTCCAAACCTCAAGGGTTTTGATAGAGTCGAATCATAGAAAGGTTACAGCACAGAAGGCGGCCATTCGGCCCATCGAGTCCACGCCGGCTCTATGCAAGAGCAATCCAGCTCGTCCCACACCCCCACCTTATCCCCGTAGCCCTGCAAATTTTTTCCCTTCAAGTACTGATCCAGTTCCCTTTTGAAGGCCATGATTGAATCTGCCTCCACCACCCTCTTGGGCAGTGCAGTCCAGATCATAACCACTCGCTGTGTAAAAAAGTTTTTCCTCATGTCACCTTTGGTTCTTTTGCCAATCACCTTAAATCTATGTCCTCTGGATCTTGACCCTTCCGCCAGTGGGAACAGTTTCTCTCTATCTACTCTGTCTAGATCCTTCATGATTTTGAATAGCTCCATCAAATCTCCTCACAACCTTCTCTGTTCCAAGGAGAACAACCCCAGCTTCTCCAGTCTATCCATGTAACTAAAGTCCCTCATCCCTGGAATTATTCGAGTAAATCTCTTCTGCACCCCTCCAAGGCCTTCGCATCTTGCCTAAAGTGCAGTGCCCAGAACTGGACACAAGACTCCAGTTGTGGCCGAACTGGTGTTTTATAAAAGGTTCATCATGACTTCCATACTTTTGTACTCTATACTTCTAATTATAAAGCTTAGGATCCCGTATGCTTTTTTAAACCGCTTTCTGAACCTGCCCTGCCATCTTCAACAATTTGTGCACATATACCCACAGATCTCTCTGTTCCTGTACCCCTTATAGAGTTGTACCCTCTAGTTTATATTGCCTCTCCTTGTTCTTCCTGCCAAAATGTATCACTTTGCAATTTTCTACATTTAATTTCATCTGCCTTGTGACCAGCCTGTCTATGTCCTCTTGATGTCTATCACTATCCTCCTCACTGTTCACTACCCTTCCAAGTTTTGTGTCATCTGCAAATTTTGAAATGTTGCCCTGTACACCCAAGTCTAAGTCATTAATATATACCAAGAAAAGCAGTGGTCCCAGCACCGACCCCCTGGGGAACACCACTGTACACCTCCCTCCAGTCCGAAAAACAACCGTTCACCACTACACTCTGTTCCTGTCACTTAGCCAATTCTGCATCCATGTTGCTACTGCCCCCTTTATTCCACAGGCCACAATCTTGATGATAAGCCCACCATGTGGCACTTTATCAAATGCTTTTTGAAAGTTCATATTCACCACATCAACTGCATTGCCCTCATCTACCCTCTCTGTTACCTCATCAAAAAAGCTCTATTAGGTTAGTTACATACGATTTGCCTTTCATAAATCTGTGCTGGCTTTCCCAAAACAATCCACACTTGTCCAAGCGACTGTTAATTCTGTCCCGAATTATCGTTTCTAAAAGTTTCCCCATCACTGCGGTTAAATTGACTGACCTTTGTTGCTGGTTTTTATCCTTACACCCTTTTTGAACAAGGGTGTGACATTTGCAATTCTCCAGTCCTCTGGCACCACCCCCGTATTTATGGATGATTGGAAGATTATGGCCAGTACCTTCGCAATTTCCACCCTTACTTCCCTCAGCAACCTGGGATGCATCCCATCCGGACCAGGTGACTTATCTACTTTAAGTACAGCTAGCCTTTCAAGTACCTCTTCTTTATCAATTTTTAGACCATCCAGTATCTCAACTATATCTTCCTTTATTGAGACACTGGCAGCACCTTCTTCCTTGGTAAAGACAGATACAAAGTACGCATTCAGTACCTCGGCCATGCCCTCTGCCTCCATAAGTAGATCTCCTTTATGGTCCCTAATCCGCCTCACCCCTCCTCTTACTACCTGTTTACTACTTATATGCCTGTAGAAGACTTTTGGATTCTCTTTTATGTGGGCCACCAGTCTATTCTCATACGCTCTCTTTGCCCCTCTTATTTCCTTTTTCACTTCCCCTCTGAACTTTCTATGTTCTGCCTGGTTCTCGCATGTGTTATCAACCTGACATGTCATATGCCCCCTTTTTTCCCCACTTCATCTTACTCGCTATCTCTTTTGTCATCCAGGGAGCTCTGGCTTCATTTGCCCTACCCTTCTGCCTTGTGGGAATTTGCCTAGACTGTACCCGAACCATCTCCTCTTTAAAGCCTGCCCACTGTTCAATTACAGTTTTGCCTGCCAATCTTTGATTCCAATTTACCCGGGCCAGATCTGTTCTCATTCCATTGAAATTGGCCCTCCGCCAATTGAGTATTTTTACTTTAGAGTGGTCCATGTCCTTTTCTATAGCTATTCTAAACCTTATGATACCATGATCGTAAATAAGAAGAAAGCGTCTCCATTGGCAGAAGGGTCGGTAACTAGAGGATACAGATTTAAGGTGATTCTCAAAAGAACAGAGGTGACAAGAGGAATTTTTTTTTAAAACACAGAGTTGTTATGATCTGGAATGTGCTGCCTGAAAGGGCGGTGGAAGCAGATTCAATAGTAACTTTCAAAAGGGAATTGGATAAATACTTGAAGGGAAAATTTTGCAGGGCAATGGGGAAAGAGCAGGGGAGTGAAACTAATTGGATAGCTCTTTCAAAGAGCCGGCATGGGCACGAATGGCCTCCTTCTGTCCTGTATGATTCCATCTAACTCAGAAACTGAAACTGGGCAGAAAATTGAGCCAAAGATGCTTGGGAAAGAACAAATCATTCATTCAATCGAGTTCAAAGACAATAGTGCATCCTGTGCACATAATCACTTGACAAGTTTCTGTTTATACCTCGCTCATGCTTTGCACCTCTATTAATGTTTGACCAAAGTGTAATTACAAGAGCACCTGGGACAAAGCTTCACATTCTGGTCCATCTGCAGATCTGGAGCCTGCATTCTTGCACACAGCTAGGCTCCAGACTCCAGCTTGTATTTATAGTAAGCAAAGATAGTTTCTATCTTAGCAATTTTTTTTTCAATAATACATTTACCCTTTATATGTTATATAAAACATATATAATACAGCAATTTTCCCTCTTCATCACAGGATGAAAACTGATTTTGTCACAGTATCTGACAAAATCTCTTCATAACATATTTTCCCTATTCAACTGGATGAATAAAGTGATGAGTAAGATAGTTAGCGAAGGAGCAAAGCCATAGCTTGCTTGAAATCCTTGTTGATTGCAACGTTGATCCCCACTTCCACTGCTGAATAGCTAGGAGACAAAGCATAGCTGAATCCTCCCAATCTTCCTGTTTTCTCCCAATATTTTAAGATTATGGCACTCAGTTCGTGAGGATGAAAAGTTGAGTCTCCCCTGTCAGGAGTCTACTGGTCCTGTGCCCATCATTCAACAGACTCAGTCAATCCCCAAAAGAGGAATGTGAAAAGCCAACAATAAACTGAACAGAAGAACTTGCTACAAGCTGACACACATCAACCAGCCAAAAACAAGATGGTGATTTAGAGACTGGTGCTGGCATGTTGTGCCTTAGGCAGTATAAAAATCCAGAAAGACAACACTGCCTTCAAAACCATTCACCAGGCAGTGTCCTCTATACAACAATAACAAAAAACACTAGAAACACTCAGCAGGTCAGGCAGCATCTGTGGAGAGAGAAACAGAGTTAACGTTTCAGGTCAATGACCGATGCTACCTGACCTGCTGAGCATTTCCAGCATTTTCTCTTATTTCAAATTTCCAATATCTGCAGTATTTTGATGTTGTTTTCCTCTATACAATAGATCGAATTTACAGCACAGAAACAGGGCATTTGGCCCAACTGGTCTCTGCTGGTGTTTATGCTCCACACGAACCTCTTCCCTCCCTACTTCATTTAACCCGATCAGCATATCCTTCTCTTCCTTTCTCCCTCATGTGTTTATCTAGCTTCCCCTTAAATGCATCTATGCTATTTGCCTCAATCACTACTTGTGGTAGCGAGTCCCACATTCTCACCACTCTTTGGGTAAAGAAGTTTCTCCTGAATTCCCTATTGGATTTATTAGCGACTATTTTATATTGATAATCTCTAGTTTTGGACTCCCCACAAATGGAAACATTTTCTCTACGTCTACACCATTAAACCCTTTCATAATTTTAAAGACCTCTATTAGGTCATCCCTCAGCCTTCTCTTTTCCAGAGGAAAGAGCCCCAGCCTGTTCAGTCTTTCCTGATAAGTATATCCTCTCAGTTCTGGTATCCTTGTGAATCTTTTTTGCACCTTCTCCAATGCTTCTATATCCTTTTTATAATATGGAGACAGCACTGTGCACAATACTCCAAATGTGGTCTAACCAAGGTTCTATACAAGTTTAACATAACTTCTCTGCCTTTCAATTCTAGTCCTCTAGAAATGAACCCCAGAGCTTGGTTTGCTTTTTTATGGCCTTATTAACCTGCATCGCTACTTTTAGTGATTTCTGTATCTGTACCCATAGATCTCTTTGCACCTCCATCCCAATTAGACTATTATTCTCCAAGCAGTATGTGGCCTCCTTATTCTTCCTACCAAAATACACCACCTCACACTTATCTATATTTAAATTCATTTGCCAATTACACGCCCATTCTGTAAGTTTTAAAGCCTTCTTGTATTTTGACGCATTCTTCTTTTGTAATAACTACACCCCCAATTTCGTGTCGTCCGCAGATTTTGAAATTGTACTTCTGATTCCCGAATCCAAATCGTTAATGTAAATTGTGAACAACAGTGGTCCCAGCACTGATCCCTGTGGAACAATACTTCCCACCTTTGGCCAGACTGAGTAACTACCCTTAACCCCTACTCTCTGTTTTCTAGCCAGCTTGCTATCCATTCTGCTACCTGACCCGACACCACATGCCCTGACCTTAGTTATGAGTCTACAATGCGGAACCTTATCGAAGGCCTTTTGAAAATCCAAATATATTACATCCACTGCATTACCCTTGTCTACTCTTTGTTACTTATTCAAAGAATTCAATAAAGTTGGGTCAAGCATGACTTTCCCTTCTGAAATCCGTGCTGACTATTCTTTATTATATTTTGTTTTCTAAGTGTTTTTCTATTACATCGTTGAATAAAGATTCCATTATCTTTCCTACCACTGATGTTAAGCTAAATGGTTTATAGTTCCCTGGACTTATTCTATCATAGTGTCATAGTAGGTACAGCACAGGAGGAGGCCATTCAGTCCATCGTGCCTGTGCTGGCTCTTTGAAAGAGCTATCCAATTAGTCCCATTCCCCTGTTCTTTCCCCACAGCCCTGTCAATTTTTTCCCTTCAAGTATTTAACCAATTCCCTTTTGAAAGTTACTATTGAATCTGCTTCCACCGCCCTTTCAGGCAGCGCATTCCAGATCATAACAACTCGCTGAGCAAAAAAATGCTTCCTCATGTCGCCTCTGGTTCTTTTGCCAATCACCTTAAATTTGTGTCCTCTGGTTATCGACCCTTCTGCCACTGGAAAGTTTCTCCTTATTTACTCAATCAAAACGGTCCATGATTTTGAACACCTCTATTAAATCTCCCCTTAACTTTCTCTGTTCTAAGGAGAACAACCCCAGCTTCTCCAGTCTCTCTACATAACTGAAGTCCCTCATCGCTGGTACCATTCTAGTAAATCTCCTCTGCACCCTTTCTAAGGCCTTGACATCCTTCCTAAAGTGTGGAGCCCAGAATTGAACACAATATTCCAGCTGACACCTAACCAGTGTTTTATAAAGGTTTAGCATAACTTCCTTGTTTTCGTACTCTATGCCTCTATTAATAAAGCCCATGATCCCATATGCTTTTTTAACAGCCTTTTCAACTTGTTCTGCCACCTTCAAAGATTTGTGTATGTGCACCCCCAGGTCTCTCTGTTCTTGCACCCCCTTTAAAATTGCACCATTTAGTTTATATTGCCTCCTCATTCTTCCTATCAAAATGCATTACTTCACACATCTCTGCATTAAAGTTCATCTGCCATGTGTTTGCCCATTTCACTAGTCTGTCTATGTCCTCCTGAAGTCTGTTATTATCCTCCACATTGTTTACTACATTTCCGAGTTTTGTGTCATCTGCAAACTTTGAAATTATACCCTCTATACCCAAGTCCAGGTCATTAATATATCTCAAAGAGCAGTGGTCCTAATACCGACCCCTGGGGAACAGCACTGTGTACTTCCCTCCGGTTTGAAAAACAACCATTCACCACTACTCTCTACTTTCTGTCCCCGAGCCAATTTTGTATCCACACTGCCACTGTCTCTTTAATCCAATGGGCTTTAATTTTGCCAAGTATATTATGTGGTGCTTTATCAAATGCCTTTTGAAAGTTCACATACACAACATTAACTGCACTACCCTCATCAACCCTCTCCGTTACTTCAAAGAACTCAATCAAGTTAGTCAAACTTGATTTTCCTTTAACAAATCAGTGCTGATCTTGTGCAACCCTTAGTGGCCCTATCCTTATCCTGATTATTCTTTTGTTATTTATGTGTCTGTGTAATACTTTACTATTTCTTTTTATATTCCATGATATTCATAGTTTCTCTGTTTCCTAACCTCTTCATATTCCCTTTTATCATCATCTCCTTTATTGTCTATGCACTTAATGTATGCCTTTTTTAGTTTCAATTTTATCCTTATCTCTTTATTCATCCATAATGTTTCATTACTGGCTAGTTTGTTCTTGCTTTTTAGAAGTATATGTCTCCTGAACTCCACTGATCACCGTTTTAAATATTTCCCGTTGCTTTTCTATCTCTCTCAATTTTTTTTCCCATTTACTTTCCCTAGCTGCATTCTCATCCCCTTAAAATTAGCTTTTTTCCAATCTATTACTTTGGTCTTTGTCTTACTTATTTCTTTCTCAATCATTATTTTAAGTCTTATTATGTTATGATCATTGTTGTCTAGATGTTCTCCAATGCTTACATCTCTTATCTGTTCTGATTCATTTCCCATTACTAGATCCAGCAGTAATTCCTCTTTTGTTGGGCTTCTCACATAGTGGGTAAGAAAGGAGCCCTGTACACACTGTAAAAACTCATTCCCTTTTCTCTACCTTTTCCTGTCAGTTTATTTGGGGGTTGTTGAAATCTCCCATGATTATTATTCAATGTTTTTCTTCCTCATTTCATAGATTTGTCTACATACTTTATCCTCCACTTACCTTCCACTATTAGGTGGTCTGTAGAATATCCCTATTAATGTGGTCAATCCCATCTTATCCTTTGTCTCAATCCATATGGATTCTGTTTCTATCTTAATGTTACTTATGTCCCTTTTTTCTACTGCCATTGTGTTGTCTCTAATTAGTACAGCTACTTACCCCCCCCCTTTTTCCTTCCCTATCCTTTCTAAATACGTTATTTCCTGCAATATTTAACTGCTAGTCCTGTTCTTTATGTAGCCAAGTTTCAGTTATCCCTATACATCTGGCTCCTCGCTATGAATTATTGACTCTAGTTCCCCCGTTTTGTTTCGGATGCTGTGCACATTGCTTTACAGGCCATTTAATTTGTTTTTGATAATTGTTCCCCTCACTTTATTTTTTAACAGTCATTTTGTACTTACGTTCTATAACTGTATTTGTTCCCTGATTGTTCGTGTTACCCTTGTTCCTTACCTGGGTCTGACCTTTACTCTCATCTCCTATTTCTTTTATCTTCAGACTTATGTTATTTTCACCAGATCCCTCCCCCGTCTTACTAGTTTGAAGTCCTATCAACATGCTACCTGCTCGATTTCTCAGTTCAAAAACTATGCGTTATCACTTATTAAACTTGCATTGTTAATCCTAAACAAAATACATTAAATTCACAGTACATACTCAGCAATAATTTCTAGTCTGTAATATCATCTCAGGTTTAAGTGACAGATCAAAGTGTGAACAGGTGAAACCTTTCAGTTTATAGCACCCAAACTATTTGTAAAATAATAATCAGTCATATATATTATCTACAGTGCAACAGAACACAGAATCTATGGTTTTATGGAAGACAAGTTTAAATAATAGAAAATTCTCCTTCACTTTAACTTCTAGCATTCTTCACTATTGCTTTAAGTCAAAAGATTTTAAAATCTCAAACTCTCCTGGACCACACAAAGTCAACTGCAAAAGTGGACAACTTTCAGCCCACACAAGTAAAACCCACCTGACACTGAGCAAGTTCTTCCGACAGTCTCCGCACTTGTTCCTCCAGTAGTAGGTGAGAGTCACGCTGCTTTGAAGCCATGTTGGTGAAACCCTTTTTAAAAAAGCACAGGAAGAAAAGTATTATAATCAGACGATGATAATTACTGCAATAAATCTGGTCAGACTGCATCTCAAGTACTGCCTACAGTTCTGCGACTGCACCTAAGCAAGGATATATTGGCCTTGGAGTGAGTGCAGCGTAGATTCACCAGAATGATACCAGGTATAATCTGGCGTTGCACAGACTCGACTTGTATTCCCACAAGTATAAAAGATTAAGGGGTGATCTAATTGAGGTGTTTAAGATGATTAAAGGATAGAGACAAGCTATTTCCTCTGGTGAAGAGTCCAGAACAAGGGGGCGTAAACTTAAAATTAGGGCTAGGTGTTCAGTGGTGATGTCAGGAAGCACTTCTTCACACAAAGGGGGAGTGGAAATCTGGAACTCTCTCCCCCTAAAAGCCAAAGCGGCTGAGGGTCAATTGAAAATTTCAAAACTGAGATTGATAGATTATTGTTAGGTAAGGGTAACGGAACCAAGGTGGGTAGATAGAGTTACGATACAAATCAGCCGTAATCTAATTGAATAGCTGAACAGGCTAGAGGGACTGAATGGTGGATTCCTGTTCCGAGATCAAAGACCAGTAATGATAGCATATGGTACTTTATAGCTTACTTCTCTTTCCATTTTGCAAACACTAACAAACCTTTGGAAAGGTCTCCATAGAAGCAGAAGGTTAAACAACCTTGAAAGAATCTATTAGTCATATAACGTCAATAATAAAAATATATGAAAACAGCTACATAAATCTGTCATGTTTAGCAAAATCGGAAACTAAACAGGGGTCAGCATAAGAGCAGGGTGCAGCTGGGATCATAACTTGAGTTCTGGTCCTTCCTTAAAGTAATTGAAATTTATTGGAAATCTCAATAACTCATGCATGCATTTTATATGATACAAAAGTAAATGGAAAGAGTGACATCGACTTAAAGGAAAGCTTCTAATACCCAGTTTACCAATTATTGTATTAATTTCTAGACAGTCCAACTAAAAAAAAAGACAATCAGCCTAGTCTGAAACTGGACTGCCGTCAATCCTAAACGCGGAATATCTTTCACCGTCCAGTTTCAATGAAAGCAATGGGTGTGTCTAGTGACAATAGCAGTGCCAATAATGGTTACTGACCCTAACCTCAAACCCAAACCGTGACCTAAAACCTGACAGGGTCCTAACCTCAAACCCAACCCCTGACCCCAACCTCAGCCCAAGCTCTAACATTAAACCAAACCCTGACCCCTGACCCAAACCCTGACAGGGTCCTAAGCCGACCAAACCTAACCTAGTCCTAACACGAACCTGAATCCTAACCCGAACCCGATTCCTATCATCAAACCCAACCCCTAACCCCGGGTCATTATGAGGTCGGGCTGCATTGCAAATCGTCGCTTTGATCGCGCCCGGTGCTGCCCGCTCCCCCGGTGACCGGCCCGGGCCCGGTGCTGCCCATTCTCTGGGCTTTTTTCT